>NW_026849516.1:0-84715 GCF_030869305.1 Colletotrichum tamarilloi | reverse complement strand
TCCTCGAGAGCCTGACGAAGCTGATCTTCGGTATATTGAGGCATTATATATAGAAGAAGACATGTGCAAAAGATGAGCCCATTTGGACGCGAATTGAAAATGTTGTGATAAAAGGAGGTTGGGGGTGGGCATTGGGTTGTGGTGGATTTTCGCGTTTTTGTGGGTGCCAGAAACAGGGGGGTGCCAGGAAGTGGGTATGTTGACTTATATGCAAACCTTGTTCACTCTACCGTAGGTAGTTTCACGGATTCTTGGCCCCTAGAGACTATGTCGGGCAAGTTCATTGCACGTTGCGCCCTTACTTTCTTATTCTGCGATTCTCTCACAAGCCCTAGCCAAACTAGACACAATCAGCATCACATTAGCCACTGAAGATGGGCCCTTTGTAAATCTTACCGAAAAGATCTGAATCGCTAAAGTCTTCGATCTCATTGAGCATCGTAGCTACTGCTGCCGAAGCACCAGCCAGAGTCGTAGAGTTCATAGACCCAGCCCCGGACGCGGAGGCACCCAGAGAATGGCGTGCCACAGACATGCTCAAGTTGAAAGAGTTACTCGTGGGGTAAAGCAGCAGTCAAGACAAATTTAGTTAGAAAATTGAGTCAACAGGAAGACGTTACTCTTCCGTGTCAAGAGACGAAGATATTGTGGGCTTGCAGTTCCTCTCTTTCTTACTGTGACAAAGTATAGCAAGGGAAAGTGCATTTTTGACCAGGCTGCCATTACGCGTCAGGCATCGCCAGAGAACGCCTCCAATCATGGCCGCGTTCTACCTCATGAAATATAAACAAATGGCTCGACCAATTGGATGGTTTTCGGCCTTTGATGTTGGTTCGCCTCTTTAAGGTACCTAGGCAGACCTCAGGTCTGGGCGAATCAACACGACAAGTAGATCCAGAATGCACGCGGGTCAGATATTGCATAATCTCAGCATTTACCCGATACGTATAATTCCGAAGTGGTGTCAACCAGCAATGGCATTGTGCTCTCTTACCCGCCCCCTTATTGATTCAAGCTGCCTTCAATAGTACTCCGCCTTCTCCCTTTCCAAACTGAACACATTGGACTTTCTCACTGCGTTTGACGTCTACCTTGCGCACCTTTCATCCTACCGCAATCACCATGTGGAAATTACGGACCTCTTCTGTTCAATTACTCCCGAGTCCAAGGGTTAATTGGGCGGAGCTTGATTCTCATCATCCAAAAACGCTCAATAAAGAACTCAGTGATCTGTATTGGAGCGGTATCGATCGAGACCTGGATCAAATACTGCGGTTCCTCGACATGTGTGAAAATGTTCCCGAACCGCCGACAGCTGATTCAGAGCCGAAACATGAAGATTGGCTTGGCTTCGAAGCCTTTGCCAAGAGAGCCACTCGCTTGGCAGTGAACGACGCTTTGTGACTTTCCTTCATCTTCATCACCATGGCCGTAGCGCTAGTTGTCAGATTGTTCGCTAACATCGTAATACGCTGATTTTCTCTGGAGTGTACGATGTTTTAGCCAATCTCAATTATGGCAACTCCGAGAATCTTACGAGAAGACAATATTTGGCTCAGATGCTTCTACGAGCAGCAGGCACGTACTCCACTCAAGGGATCAATAAGAACACTGGAGCCGTATCTGGCTAATACTGAGTGTTCGAACGCAGGAATGCTCGACATTGACAAGAGTGAGTACTCTCTACGCTGACCTTGGATCTGTTGTGTCCATCTTCCGAAGACGAAATAATCTGATCAAGGCTCAAAGTGGTCGAATATCGAGAACTTGAATACAAGCTGGGCACATGGCTTCGGCCACGAGCACCACAATGTAAGCACTGCCTTAATCTTGGCACTATCATAGGGAAGAATCATTATTGACTAAGCTCTATTTCAATTCTCCATAGTGGTACCCAGATCTGATGAACACAGCCAGAACCCAATTAACTTCTCCGCCCTCCAATGCACTGAGTGCAAGCAAGCCATCCAGGATATCATTTTTGGTGTGGTGCTGATTGTCCGTGTGACAAGTCATCATATCGAGAGCAAGCTCCGGTCTTTTGTGAGACTTGCGCTCGACACCCCGATTGCAAGCACGACTCCGAGCAAGTACGCAAGTTCCACAAGAGCTGTGTCTTGTCATCCTGTCTATCCGACGAACAGGCGAGGGAGTTTTGTCAATGTGCCGGTGGCGATGCCGAGTCTGACCAATCAAAAGAACTGTATCCTTTTGACCAGAATGACCGCGCCCACCATTACCCGCTGTGTCCTTTGATCAGACCCAATTCACAACATTGTTCCTCAAAGCTGGCTGAAGTCTGCCGTCTTGGCATGTTAGAGGACAGCAAAAAGGGTGACGTTCGCAGTCATCTAATCACGGCTGTCACCAAGACTGCAGCCAAGAATAAAAGGATTCACGAGGATCTCCCGTACGGGAACACCCATATGAGTCTGATGATGGGCCCGCTGCTAATCGAAAATGGAGTTCCTCAGTTTGTACCCTTTTTTCTCTGGCCCCTTTTTTGTGTGGATTGAGAATTATTTCTTACATTTATTCTTCCAGATCCATGGGTGGCGTGCTGTTCACGGTTCGAGATCGTGTTCAGTTGCATCCCGTAGATACTCCTACAAGCTCAGTGACCAGGTGCTTCGCTCTCAGCAAAGATACACAGTTGTTCAAGGCAGAGAGGCATATACCGAGAAACCGCCGAGTGAAGGCCTTTATGAAACAGATAGCAGGCAGTCCATTCTGGAGTCTGAGAGAAGAGGATCGTGATGCCGAGGCCGAAATTATCAAAGATGTGGCCAAGGCCAGTCTAGATTATATAGGCGTCCTACATGTAGGGAAAGGATCGAAGCACGAACGGAAAAAGTCCAAGGCAAGAAAGAAAATTCTCGAGAAGCTCCGTACACTTCTACATGAGCGTGTCGAGCTCTACATTCATTCCATCGTCAACAAACTTTTCGACGAAAGTTTGCCCCTTGGTTGGTTCTACTTTCTTTCTCCCCTTGTCCCCAAAATCTACTTTTCACGCACCTATGCATGTTGATTATCCAAAACGAATACAGTCTGAAGTTGAACAAAAGATTGACCTTCATCTCAGAGTGGAACATAAAAAGCAACAACTGCCAAAATTTCTGTGATGCCCTGATAGACCGCAACGTATTCGGCAGCTTCATGGTCTATCACCGACACTGCAAGGAGAAGAAACATGACGGTCAGGCATCTCAAGTTCAATACTTAATGAGCTTTGTAAGCCGGATCGGTTGTCACGATGAATTCACTAGGCGGGTAGTTCCCTCTTCAAAAGCGACATCCGCGAACGGTCACACTGAGGAGTTTCTCCTTCGATTCTGCCGATTCGCCCACCACAGCGACACGGACATCGTTGACAGCTTGGTAGAATACTGGACCGATTGAGGAGGCTTTCGAGCGCCGATATTTCGACACCAAGGCCTCTTTCCATGGGACTGTACCGAAGCGCGCACTCTCAAGGAGGAGGCCGATCACCCGCAAAAGAAGTGTGGGGATTGTTCTTTGGCTAAGCATCTTTGGGCCTTTCCGTTTGATGCATGGTCAGTAGCGCAGCTTCACCTTCTCAGGGACCGTCGCTTCTATGCTCCATCTCCAGTCACTGGGAAAGACAATCAAATTCAGATGGCCGACCATGACTGGGAGGAAAACAGACACCAAGTACTTGAAGCGTTTCAGGTCCTTGGCAGCATGGCAGTTGCGATGCATCGATCACAGGTTTTCCGTGACAGGTGTCGATGGAATTTCAAAGCTCGCGGGCTGCCTTTCGAAAACACCTTTACAGACCGAACCATATTCCAGAAGGGTCGCGTGACTACTTTACGACAGCAAATTAGAAAGAGAGCAGGCAGGCTTGTCGTCCAGCCGCATGGCCCTCTCATCATCCACGATCGCATAAAGCTTGCAGGCATCCACCGGGCCCAGCCCATGAGTTACCTCTACGAGCATGACATGTACCACGACTGCACTCTGGCTGACTGGGCTGACCTGAATCACGATGGGCAAGTGGCGGCTTACACGGCGCTACGTGACTTTCGATCAGAGCACGTAGACGAGATCATCGAGGACGCAAAGCGAAGGGCGGAATCTAAAACGCCGCATCCTCATGGTCCATATCGAGGCCCCGGCATCGATATGAACGCCACCTCTAGCATGGGAACCGGGGACTGGCTACCTGAAGACTTGGTTCCGGAACAATGTGACGGATCCTACGCAGAAGTCGACTTTGAAGCGAATGAAGATACAGGTGACTGCGACTGTTTATGCGATGCTACGGGTCTATCGGGTTTTGAACAGTCTATGATAGATGGAGGGTGGGGTTTCAGTGACGGTGGGAGCGGATTTCCTGTAGACACAGGCTCCGCAGGGCTTGATATCTCCGGAGGTAATGGAGGTAGCGGTGACGGCAGTAACAGCAATGGAGGTGGCAGTGGTGATGGTAGTCACGGAGGGGACAACTCCCATGCAGGGAGTAGCAGTAACGACCAATCGTGGCAGAGTATCATGGGAATGCTTTAGGACGAGAGGCTGTCTGCATCAAGTTGGTGGGGAAGCTATCGGCATTGTCAATCGTTTTCGCTCGGAGGCATCTATTGGACAGTTCAAAGCCAGAGCACCAGGCCTTTCGCTCCCCAGGCCGGTGAGCTCGCCGCAAATGCAGTGGTATCTCTGGAGTCCAGACCACCCCCCCCCCCCCCTCCCAAGTGTGCATGAATAACTAGCCGTGAGTAATCTTGCCGCGTATACGAATCTCAATAGCAAAGTTGTCTTGCATTGTGAACCTTATGGTCTAGCCAAGAACTTCTCTCTATAATTGGAATTGAGACAATGATTGACCAGACTCGGTAGGTCATGCTCAAAATACCAAGCGACCCTTTGAATCATCAACAACCTTGGACAGAGCCGAGGAAGGGGAGGTTATCGTCAAAGCATGGGTAGAAACCGTGCGGCGTGGCTCTAGCCCATAGTCACATTAAAGCCAGGGGATCGTTGTGTACTACAAGCAGTAGCTTTATCCTCGCCGGAGCGTCAGCCGAGCGGTAAGCATTGCCTCAACAAGCACCCTTTTCCCGCAATAGAAGCCCCAGCAAAGCTGAGATCCGTTGACAGCCGCGGACAACGGCTGTGCGGGCCGTCTGAGTCCCTGATTCATGACGGCCGCACTCGGTGCGACGGCGTTTGTGGAGCGCTGTGGCCTCCTTGCCAAGCTTGCCAAACAATGAGGCGTGAGCGAAAGCTTAAATCGACGTTAACCCGCAACAGGATGTGACCCTAGCAACTTGAGATACGGCGATCCTAGCAAGTGAGAAGCACTGACAGCCGTAAAGATCGGCTCCACCAATCGATTGACTTTCGATTTACGGCTTGCCGCACCCCCCTAATCTGTGTAGAATAGCGTAACAGCATTTGTCTGGCAATGGATGTCCTTGCTCAAGATAAAGGCTGACATCAAACCTTGTTCCCGTCGATTGCCATTAGCAGAAACCACCCCAGCTGATATCTGTAGATCACTTCCCTCATTCGTCCTTCAGAATATCAAATATGGCTAGATATCTCGGTTATGTGATTGAGAACTGATTCATGGCGGCCGCACGGTCACACCGTTGTCTGGCGGCGGGGTCCATGGCAAACGTTGGCCCGGATGCGAAACCCTACGCCGGAGTGTGGGGCAGACACGACCGGGTTCCGGCTTTGAACCAACTACATTCCTTCTAACTAGTACTTACTGACACAAGGCTCCATGCGCGGATAGAGCACATGTGGGCGCGGCTAAAGAGGACCCTGCAAAGACCTCTCGGAAAGGCTCCCCAGCCTCACCAGTCCAATCTCGGCCGAGACAGGGTCCCGGCCTTGTACCAATACTCCGTGAATCCGTAGACCTCAAGTGTTCCACAGATCCACCACGGTCAATTGGGACTTCCTGGCCAGCCTCGGTTTGGCCTGATAAGAACGCGGGGCGGCGGGGGCCAGCGTCCCGCATCTCGCTTCAGGGTTTCTTGTTGCCCGGGGAGTTAGAACGTAGAATAGTCCGTCGACTCCCGAGGAAGTCTTGTGGCCTGAAATGGCGGGATCCTTGCTGGGGGTGATTTCATTTCATCCGCACCAAATGACTAGCACCCATGGGGCTGGGTCCTTTCTGGAGGCTGATCTGCTGCTCTCTCTAATTCGTAAATCCCAGTTCAATTTTAGAACAAGGAGTCTTGCAAGGATGCCGTTAACAAAATTGGTTCTTATCTCTTTCAGACGAGACGACAACGTCATGAAGAGGTAAAGCTAGGCCAATACCAGTTGTCTGGCTCGCTGAGATCAGCCCAAACTACATGTGAGATTTGACCGGCCGCCTGGATTGCGTACTTACTTCGGGCTATTCTCTAAACTACCCGCGAGTCAGGTCATTGCTACCTCGAGAACTTGTAAAGACTATCGATAATTGGCCCAGTACGGAACTCAAAACCCACTTGAAGCATGGCGCGCGTCTCCATGGGCCATTGACGAAGCGTGGCACGCTCAGCTCAAGTAACTACAAGCGGTGATTCGACTGGAAACCGCCACGGCATGTATCATGATCACTTCTCAGCATTGCGATATGCAAAGTACACAGGGACCAAAGTAAAATGAACGACCCCCACACTAACTTCCGTCAGATGTACTCACTATTGCGACATACTACACTACCCATGTGCAATGAATGGATCCAGTATAGTCTGTAGATAGCGATGAGAACTCCTCGGGCCTAGATCGCTAAGAAGTGGACGTTAGACTTGGTATAATCCATTTTCTAGCCGTAGCTCGGTCTCGCTTTTTACATAGGAGCGCATGAAGCATGTGTTTGAGGAAGCGCTGGACGTATTACTGTAGATTTAGCTTCCCTTTATTTACCGCAGCCTTTCGGGTGATTGACTCGAGCAACCCTAAACTACATGTAACACGGACTCCTCTATTCTTTTCGGGTACTATTCTAAGGTTCACATGATCAGACGAAAAGAGAGGGAGAAAGCTCAGACGAAGCTCGCGACCCAAACATCCATGGCAGCAACTCCCTTCTTACCCCCCGGCACACCGTCCAAACTCGCCTCGCAAGCATCACGTAACGCAAAGACCACGGCGCGCTCCCGCTCATCCTTGATACGCTCCTCTACCTCACGCGCAAAACTGGACCCAAGACAGGCAGAAACCTCCCACTGTCCGTCCTGGAGACCTTCGCCGCACTGCACGCGGCTCTCCTTCTCCAGTTTCCAGCCGGCCGCGACAGCGAGTTCTGTGAGGCGCTTTGGGCCGAGAACCGTACGGACGTTGGAGATGCTCTCTTCGCCTTTGCGGCACTCTAGCGCTGCTTGGGTGAGGGCGGCCAGAACGTGAGGCCGGGCAGCAGCATTCGTTGCTTCCAGGGACCATTCGGAAAGGAGAAGACGCTTGCTGTGCTGTTTGATGGCACGGAAGGTTTCTAGAATGAGAGAGGGGGAGGAAAAGTACCATAGGCAATGAGCAAGGACTGTTGCGTCAAAGACTTTGGCGTCGCTGGATGAAGTGAGGGAAGAGAGATAGTCCTGAGGGCTTTGTTGAACCCAGTTGATACGATTGCCAAGCGGACCTTGTGAGATGTGATCCTGTGCTTGCTTGAGAGTGTACGGGGCACCTACGCGAGTGATTAGATGGCCTACCTGCCGAGGCTACTAAGAAAAGTTACACAAGGCAGCAAGAACTCACCATAGTCCAGCGACGCCGGGTCAACAGCCACCACGGTGCCTTGCTCACCCACGACAGTGGCGAGAGCGGTTGTGCAATCTCCCTGACCGCATCCTAGTTCCAAGATTTTGGAGCTTGCTGGAATATCCCAATGCTGTAGGAGAGCCAGGCGGTGAGCGGTCTGGATGAGTTGGACATCGAAGTGCTTGGGGTCGTGCAAGGAAACACGAGCAATGGAAGCAGCGTCAAGTTGAGTGGACATGTTGTTCAGCGTGTAAGTTGAGTGAGTTCTAGATGGGTGATCGAGAATTACAACAAGGATCAGTGTCCTGTGATCGGCCAAGGAGGGTAAAGTAATGAAATATTTGGTGGATTCTTAATTCTAGAAGCCATCGTTGGGGGTAGTGGACTCTTGTACTAAGTATGTAGGGTGAGACCTGGCCTTTAGTGTTTGTGTTAGGTTTACCCCTCCAAGGATTCAGGAACAAAACATGCTGCCCACCACCAGCCACGGCCAATCCTATTGTCAAATGTCTGTGCATATTCTGCCCCCAGCCCGTTAGTCAGTCCCTCCTCCACCTCACTCCCTCTTCCTCACCAACTCAAACCCAAATCGCGGCAGCATGGTGTCCAGATGCATGAAGCTGACATGACACGCCACGCGCTGGCACTTCAACTCTACCACGAGATTTTCTGCCCCGCTAGGGCAGGCAAACTCCACCGTCGTGCTATTCGGTTTCACGGTGAGATCCAGCACGCCGAGCAGCTCGCCGCGCACAGGGAGAGCCGAGTACGACACGGTGTCGTAGTCGAGCTCGTCCATGTTTGTGGAAGAGCCTGGCTTCGAAGTGGCTGAGGGCGCAATAAGCTGCCAGACTTCAATTTCGGAAACGTCTCCCTTGGTAGTCAGGTCCTTGATGCGCGTGGAATTTTCCGGAGGCGCGAGCCAGTTGATTGCGCAAGCGTTGATACCAGCGGTAGGAACCGGGAAGCGCATGATAGTTGAGTCCTTTTTTTTCACATCAGATTACTTGTTTGAACCGCAGATAGTGAAAATGAGATGGTAGGAAATTGCGCGTACCTCGACAGTCACATAGACCTGCGGCCCATTTCCCCACACTGAATTCTTCAACTTGCGGCTCACTCGCACCACTCTGTCCGGCCAGGCACGAAGATACTCTCTGGGAGGGCGAAGAATCTTGGCTGCTCTGTCAAGTCCTAGTCTGGCGTCACCGTAGGGAAGGGCATTGAGTTCAGAGTCTGTATAAGGGTAAGCTGCGTAGTTCGACAGCGTCGCAGGAAGCAGAGCGATGTTGGCGCATGATAGCAAGGCTAAAGCCAAGGAAAAGTAGAGGATGAGCTTGGGAAGCTGCCAGTGTTTGGCTGCCTGGAGACCTGGAAGATTCTCAGAGGCTTCCAACAGGGGGTGGTCGTCATCATCCTCGGAAGATGAGCGCTTCTCAAGAGATGTGCTAGAGCTAGAACCCTCGCCACCGCCTGTTCGGGAGAGCGGCGTGTACTGAGAAGTGTCCGACTTTGATTTAGAAAACATCGTGGGAGGTCGTTCTAGGGGGCAAATGATAGTAAGACGACGAACGATGAGGAAAAGGACGAGAGAACTGGAAGTTGTGGATGAAGAAGAAGATCAGGAGTGATTCACAGTAGGCCAGAGAGAGCCAGACAGAGACAGGTGATGAGTTCGAATAAAGCTTCAACACGCGGAACTACCGTGTGGCGCAGTCTAGCCATTGAGGAGCACGTAAAGATGATGATGTAGTGGGACTGCAACGCGTCTGTAGTTTCAAACCTTCACCAGAACTTGACTCGATCAGTACGGCGAGAGTAATTTATCTGACATTCCGGGGTGACCGTGTCGGTGACTTTCGACAGTCTCAAGTCAGTTGAGAGGTAGACTGTCAGGTGTCTTGGCACGAGCTATATCATCTTGCTGTCTCTCTCTGCCGCAGATGGCCGCGTACAACGTGGAACCTATGCCGATCCAGCACTTGAAATCTCATCCACCATGCCTAACGTTCCTACCGTCCTTACTTTTCTGCTTGCTCTCGGCACCGGTAGTAACCTCGCATCCGCCGCCGCCCCTGCCCATGCGGGTTTCCACGTCCAGTACCCATGGTCGTCTCGTGGTGCCAACCTCCCGTCTCGGCCAGAATTAGATGAGTTCCACCCGTTTTGCCGTAAGTTTCTCCTTCCAGTCTCCAATTCATCAGACTCCCCAGTATTGGCATGATCTAACACACAGCCAAAGGGGAGATCGTGCACAACCCCCAAGCCTACGCCCGCAGCTCCCGCACGTTCCTTTCTTTCTCAGGCCATCCTGGAGACCTTGTCACAGCTCTATACACTCGGAACAGAGTGCCGAAGAAGAGGGACGACTTCCCTCATATCATTCTGCAAGACTTACCCATCCAGCCCTCTGGTCAGGTGTGCGTCAATGTTACGATACCTTTCGAGACCAAGCTTAACGAGATGGGGGTCATGTACTTTGAGGCCAAGGACCCGGCGACGGGCAAGGTGCAATACTTTGTGAGTTACCCCAGCTGAGAGCTTAATAAAGTGAGATTGACTGATGTAACATGAATTGATAGTGCACTGATGTGAAAATGGCCGATACAGAGGCTCTCCCCGAAGAGCACCCGGCCATGTGTGCGGCTGGGAACGAGACGCTCATCCCGATGCCGGATGAATACCTGTAGATAGAGCTTGAGAAGCATTCACTCCTCAAAATTCTTTAGTCAAAATTGCAATTTCACATCCCTATCTTAGCTCAGAATACATCATATCAATGCTCAGGCACGCCACAACATCGGAAGGAACATGACTCGGTGTCAAGCTGGATGTTTTTGCACCAATTCTCTATTAGAAATCTGCCATTTAATCCTTGTTTACAACTCCAACGTATAGTGTGAAGTAAAGTTCACCGTCTGATTCTTTTGCATAAACCGAACAGATTTACCTACCATGAGGAATTAAGAAGAAAAGAAAGAAAAGACAAAAGAGGCCACATTCGAGATGCGCCATGAGAAACATAGTTCTCCCAAGATGACCACAGCGTTCAATGTCTTGGCAAGGCTATCAAAGCAGCATCAGAGCAAGGGCACCGATAAAGCAAGCAGTTTCCTCGTACTCGTAAATAGCGTCGGTAGGAGAGCGACCGATCGAGCCTTGGTCGCGAAGACTCCATGGCGCGCGCTATGCAAGCTCTCCACAGACGAAGATAGTAAACCTTAAAATACTGTACGACTATCAAGTCTTCAAGGGGCAGGGGTAAGGCTATCTGGCGGAGACCCGACTGACGGACAAAACAAACGTGCGTGCGGAAACGATTACTCACCCCCATGCGCTCAGACACCTTGATTTACTCTTTCTGAGTTTTGGTATACTTGCTTGTGTGACCAGCGCTAAGAGGGTAGACTTAAAATGATAGGTAAGCAACGAAGTTTATTGCATGGCTTGCAGAGCTCATATGGGGATACGCTTAATTTAGGGACGCTTGCCAAACAGAACACTGATGTTGAAAAGGAAATTCTATTGTGATTCTAAGAAGGACACCTTTAACTAAACAAACCTAGCTACGCATTTGATCACTGGAAGTTCGCAAAAGTGCTGAGACACCCCACTACATCTCCCCTTCTCGCTAGCAAGCCATAGAATTCATACCGCCCAAAACGATTTTGCCGCAAACCCGCTCCTGCAGTGAATTTTCCTGACTCGCTCCTACCGCTTTTGAACTTAGGCGGAAGTCTCATCCTTGTCGACGGAGTAGACGTGACGCTTCTCGACCTCGTCCTTATCAACGGAGTAGACGTGACGCTTAGCAACGGGGGTCTCATCGACATCAGGAGAGTAAACGTGACGCTTCTCGACCTCGTCCTTGTCAACAGAGTAGACGTGGCGCTTAGCAACGGGGGCCTCATCGACATCAGGAGAGTAAACGTGACGCTTCTCGACCTCGTCCTTGTCAACAGAGTAGACGTGGCGCTTAGCAACGGGGGCCTCATCGACATCAGGAGAGTAGACGTGACGCTTCTCGACCTCGTCCTTGTCGACGGAGTAGACGTGGCGCTTAGCAACGGGGGTCTCGTCAACATCGGGGGAGTAGACGTGGCGCTTCTCAACCTCATCCTTGTCAACAGAGTACACATGACGCTTGTTTAGAGTCTCGTCAACATCAGGAGAGTAGACGTGGCGCTTCTCAACCTCATCCTTATCGACGGAGTAGACATGACGCTTGGCAACGGGGGCTTCGTCTACATCAGGCGAGTAGACGTGGCGCTTCTCGACGGTCTCGTCCTTGTCGACACTGTAGACGTGGCGCTTAGCGACAGGGGCCTCATCTACATCAGGCGAGTAGACGTGGCGCTTCTCGACGGTCTCGTCCTTGTCGACACTGTAGACGTGGCGCTTAGCGACAGGGGCCTCATCTACATCAGGAGAGTAGACATGGCGCTTCTCAACAGGAGCTTCGTCAACATCGGGAGAATAGACGTGGCGCGCCGCCAGAGCAGCTTCAGCGCCAGGAATAGGCCCGGCCTGAACAGGAAGAACGTTCAGGCCGAGACTGGCAAGGCTGAGCATAACACTGGTGATCTGCATTTTGAATGATTGATTGAAAACTTGGTGGTTTACAAGAAAAAGTGAGTTGAAAAGATGTTGAAATGATGGTAAGATGATTGTTGTGGAGTAAGATGTTGTTGTGGATGTTTTTTCTTTCCATGGTCGATATTCTCTTGGGTATTTATGGATTTCGAGCGTCAAGTGATGAAGCTCATGGGAGGGATATCCGTTCGACAATCTCTCCGTACGACTACGAATCCCCACGATCAGAAGCGTGCATGTGCGTTATTGCGCCGGCGTTGCCTTCGCAATAATTCTCAAGTCGTGGGTCTTCAGACATTCGTGCCGAGTCTCTAACACGCCTCGTAAAGTTTCCCAGGTGGATTCCACGGTGAGGTTCCAGACAAAGATCGTGACTAGCTATCGAGTTCGGTATACGAGGCTGGTGGAGATCTTCAACAGCAGAGCCGGGGGCGTGTAGATGGCACGCCGGCATGATACGCCGTCGGAAGGAGTCATGATGTCCTGATGTCCGTTCCGCCGGGCAAGCCTCATCCAAGCCTCCGTCAGCTCAATCGGCCAAGCCCCAAGGCCTATGGCAACCGAATAAATTGACCTACGGGCGCCCATGATTCATCTGGCTATCGAAACTTTAGTTTCGTCGCATATCGAGCAGTCACATCATTTCGTGTGGAGCACGCAACCTGTTCCATACCTGCGGTCCCTTCCTTCCGCTACTGGGATCCGGATTCCCGAGGTTCATCTAGATGCAAAAACTTTCTTTCATCGCAAGTCCAGCGAGCAGATCTTGTGGAACCTCAAACAGTCCTGCGGTGCTTTTCGTCGTCAACATAGCAACGGACATTCCGAAGTTCATCTAGACGTTCATCTAGACGATGAAACTTACCGTCGTCGTATGTCGAGCAGCTTTTGTGGGACCAGAGGTTGTGATGCGGTCCCTGTCAGCATACTTGGGGCTCTCCACATGGTCGATGCAACCCTTGGACAACTGACTCTCATCAGTAGATCTTTTTGACACTTGCGAAGTTGCGAATCCTCTTGCACCGCCCCATGTTATCATCGCGACTCATCTACTCAAGCGAGGGCGAGGGCGAGGGCGAGGGCGGATACGGCCACAGATCTGTTAAACACTGCTCGCCCACTCTCGGCGCTGCTGATCCAAACGATTGTGTTCTTTCTTTGACAACCTCAACGCACTACCCTGCCAGCACGCCATCATGTCTTTGAAGTCTTTGAAGTCTCAATTACGAGGCCCCTCACTCGGCCTTTTCGCAGCCCTCTGCGTATGCCTCGTCTTGAACCTGGGCGCTCTCTTCTTCTCCTTCCGCGTCTTGACCCGTGGTTCACAGTCATACAGTACGTCGAATTCTCGTTTTTTGTTAGTTTCTTTCTTATCTTTGTGACTAACACATTATAGCCTACCTCGAAGGTGACCGACCACATGAGCTTCCTATCAAGGTCCGCACCATTCAGGCCGAATTCGTAGATGATCCTGAGCACTACGGGATGGAAGGCTTTGCTTCTACGGTTGAATGGAACGCAATCCGTCCCCCTGGAAAGGGTTTCGTCTTTCTAGGCCAAGAGCACTTTGCGTTTGGCGTGTCGATGTGGCATCAGATGCACTGCTTGAGCCACATTCGTGCCGTGCTCGTTAACGGAGACGACGGGTCTGACCACACGGAGCATTGCTTCCACTACTTGCGGCAGGGCATTCTCTGCGCTGCTGACACGACGATCGAACCTGGTGGCACAAACAAGAAATTGCCCAATGGTGACAAAGTTGCTGCAGGCGATGGAGCTAAACACACTTGCCGGGACTGGAGACAGGTGCACGATTGGATGGCGGAGCAACATTCGAAATGGACGCCTGAGATGTTTGAGAGGATCAATGAGTCTAGCCTATAGATATTTTGTTTGAAATGAGAAATCCAATCATAGCAATAGAAATTCTCAACCTTTTACATCTTCGCTTCAGTGACTCGTCTGGTCTGCATCTTCTGTTTTATTCCCTGCATGCGCTTCGAGTGATCGCTTCGTGTAAATGGGCGCGCACAGACTTAAGCAGAGCTGAACTCTGACGGGGAGGCAAGGAAATGGGACCAGGGTGTCACTGATGCGGACTAAGATCCCCAGGATGCCAAGATGCGTTGTTTATCATTCTAGCCCGAAGACTGTCACTCATCATCTACATACTGATAGCATAGTGGCCCAGCCTCCGTGTCAAAAACCTGCCTTGGCGTCACGGGCACACTCTGTACATCAAATGGCATTTTGTAATCTGCGCTAGCTTTAACATCATATTGCGGGTCGCTCATATTGAACGAGTGAAAGGGTATGCCGGAAAAAGCGGCAAAATTGGCGGGGTGTCGGCGTTGCCACTGTGAAAGTCATCAACCCACGTTAGTATATTTGATATGACAGTTGAATCAAGCAAGGTTTGGAAGGGGTGCACACCTTGCTCCATAAACGGTCAAGCTGCGCATGATGCAACCAAAATAGAGGGTCGTTAGGCGTGAAGGCGACGGCTAGGTCCTTGCAACCTTCCGCTGGTAGTTTCTTTGGGCAGTCCCCCGCCAAGTCACCGCCAACGAAGTTATGGACATGATTATGCATCTGCTCCATTGAGTGCTGGAAACTGTAAAAGTCGCCCGTGTGATGTTCAGTCGAGTTCCGCACAGAGTCTGGGCCCAGTGTGGAGTTCTGGGGCTTCTCATGATCGAACCACCCAGTGATGAGCGTCAAGTTCCTACGCAGTGGGTGAGGGATCGGCCAGGCAAGCTCCAACTGGGCAAAAGCGCCTGTAGTGACCTTGCAATCAGCCTCGGGGGAAGAACTACAGTCTCCAGTCCCGCCTAGTCCAAACTCGGGTGAATCTTCAAACACGGAAGAGCCGACCAGGTCCGCGTGATCGCGCGACCAGTCCCAGTATGGCGTTGGACCGCCGTACCCGCAGTTTTGGCGGAGAGACGCGTCGAACAGATAGAGGAACCAGCGGTCTGCGCAGGTGTCAATATAGAAGTGTTGAACAAAGGTTGAGAGGGGAAGGAACATACGCCACGGCAAAAAGTAGACATTCCTATGTGCGCTGTGCTCTACTGCTGCGTGTGAGTACGAGAAGTCATCGTATAGACTTCTCATTCCCTCGAGAAGTATTTGTTCCGGCGTGAATGACAATCGTTGGTGCCGTATGCTTCCGAGGCATTTCACAGCTCCCACCCAGCCAGATTTTTCGTCCTGGGTCAATGTTCGCCATTCTTTGCGTTCGAAGAGCTTGCCGCACTTTGTTGCCTGTCCGTGGCTGAGGAGAACTGAGAAAATGGCAAGTGCAAAGAGAAACAGAATTGTTCGGCCCATGGCTCTAACAAGAATGTGGGTTTAGATTCTTAGAGAAACGGCACGATAGACGCAGTCACACAGAATGGATGGCAGTTACAGGGTTAAATAAGCAGTTTGACTGTGTCGTTTGGATTATGTTCCACTTAAGCGCTGTTTCGGCCAATGAGAGAGTATCCTATAGACTTATATTGCCATTCCGCTGGCCGACACCAAGTTTTACCTCAATTGGTAGTACAAATGCTTACGCTGTGGCAGGACAAAATAGTCCACGAGTTCAACTATTATCACGTTGAATTCACTAGTATCATCACGGAGCGTCATTATTTCAATCGTAAACGTCTCTTCGTTCCAATACAAGTTGTGTTGGCTACGATGCCAGAAATTCGGCTCGGCAGAGAGTCTGACGTGGCCTGTCATCCGAGATAGTTTCCATACCTGGCAACTTTCCATGGTCTTTGACTCGCCAGCAGCTCGCGGTAAGGCTGATTGTACTGGAGGGAGGGATGCTTCTTGTCTCACTAGCCGAAGGTTTACTTCAAGTCACTACAGAGTGGGACACAAGCCCCCCTTGCAGAACTCTAAACCTGAACAGAGATGATCCCAGTTACCATCCGAGGGACCGTGAATCGTGGTAATCCACACTTTTCGATTCAGACAATGCTCAGACGATAGACCCCATCGCTTGGGGCCGGACGGCGGGCGCAGCCGTTGCGCTCTGATACCTGCGGCTACTTCTGATATTCGAGACTGGATGCAAAGTATCTGGCCCTGAGGGAGAATCGCAGCTGCCGAGGAGGTTCAAGGGAAAGGACTTTCCCACTTATCACGCCGTTCATCCACTTCTCAAGCTCATTCTGCTTTTATCAGAGCTGCATTTGGCAACAAGAACAACATCTTCTGGCGCAAATTCATACCTAGCCGCAATCACAATGATGTACTCGTCAATTTTCCCTTCCCGCTCCCTTGCTCTCTTCCTTTGCATCATCTTTCCCTTCTACCTCGCCCTTCGCGGGTCTGGCTCATTGTCTGATGTCGCCATTTTCTTTTCTAAGCTCTCCTTACGCGCTGAAGCCCTTCACGTTGCGCTCAACGCCCCTCTAGACACCCCTCAACCATCCATTTCCAAAGCACCCGTCGGGACTTCCACGAGGCCTGCCAAGGTTGTACGCGCAACTGAAGGAGGAAAGAAGCTTCCCGAGGATTTGGCACACGCCATCAACTCCTTCGAGCAGTATGCGTCTCTCGCCCAGGGAGTGTTGCAGCGGAAGTATGCGCGGTACGACCGCCAGACGCCCTCCCAGAAGCTGATGAGCGACAAGCTAGGGTATCCTGCGCACTTTGAGAAGGCTACGGAAGGGATTAATGTAAACGCTCGTCTCTCGAAGCAGATTGCGCAGATTTCAAGAAAGCATTACCAAACCGGTCCAGGACCGTTGACAGACGAAGATGATGCCGAGTTTGGTCTTGTGGACCTGACCTTTGGACATCTTTCGCGAGACTGGAGCACGTTTGGCGCCAAGGAGAGGGAAGCTACTTTCCCGCCCGTCATTGCTGGCCTGGAGAAACACTTTGGCAAGAATGCCAAGGGCAAGAAGGTTCTTGTACCTGGATGCGGTATGGGCAGGCTAGCAAGCGACATTGCTGATCTGGGTGCGTATCCTTTCCGCAGTTGACTTGTGGGCGTGAATTCAAGTTTTGACACATGGATGCAGGTTATGATGTTACGGCCAATGATCTGGACTTCAGCTCAATACTGGCTCACCACCTTCTTACAAACCATACAACCTCACTGCATCAACATACTATTCATCCCTTTGTGACCAAATGGACCCATCAGTCCAACCCCACCTCGCGCTACACAGCCCTGACGGTGCCGGATCACATGCCGAACAAGGCTGTCAAGTTCGTTGAGGGCGACTTCTTGGAGATGTTCCCAGAGGACGGCCAATTCGACGCCGTTGCCTCATTGTTCTTCATTGACATTGGCAGCAACATCATTGATTTTCTGAGCAACATCCACCGGCTGCTGAAGCCTGGTGGCACTTGGGTCAATCTTGGACGTAAGTAATCACTCTTACTCCAGAACTCTTCTATGATTTTGACCTTTCTGTCTTTCTTGTAATCCAACCAGCGAATTCGCACTGACATGTGACTACGTAGCACTAAAATACGGTACCCACACCGCCCTTCAGCTCTCCGCCGAGGAAGTGCTTCATCTGGCAGATCTGATTGGATTCGAGGTGGACCTTTCATCGCGGAAGAATATTGACAGCCTATACGCTCAACAGCCAGAATCATTGCTCAAGTTCACTTATGGTGAGTACCCGTTCAGCTTCTTACGGGAGACGAAACCGATATCTAATAAAGAAAACAGTAACACAATATTGGACGGCCACGAAAAGAGCTTAGGCCAGAGGTGTTCTGTTGCTTACAGGACTGGAGCTAGATGTAATGTCGTGTAGAATGAACTATGACATCTTGTCACATAGGGCAGCAGGCCTGCAGTGGTTCACACGACTTTTAAAGGCGGTGAAAGCTACTCGAGTGAGCTACAGTGCAAATAGATATTGGATATATGACATTTTAACCTTACAATTCCGCCTGGAAAGCTCCGTCATGTTGTCAACCATGAGTTTGAATGATCGCTCGTTGTTTAAACTCAGCCCCTTACTGCCATAGTAGTTTGGGCATACATAATGTAGAGTGTAGGGTATAACATCTTCACGATTGGCATCAGTTATTCTCCCTCGAGGCCTTCCATTACTGGTTTTGCATGATTTCATGAAGGTCAATGTCGGCTTTCTTAGCGACCTGAAGTCATAAGATTTGAGTCGATGGGCTTCCCCATAAAGGCCATCTATCACTTTTGTTTACGTTGAAATATTTGTCCTGAAGGCGAGCGACTTAGTACCAACGTAGCATAGCAAAACGTCTCTATTTTTGTTATGACAGAGATGCACAGGCTCATAGCCTTATGTCTACGAGAAGATTCCCGGCGAAACATTACGAACCCGAGCCAAGTTATCTGGCCTCCCTTTCTGCCTTCTATCACACAGTACGAGTGTGTACGAAACAGAATCACATTGAAAAACATACCTAGCCGACACAAATTGTCATTCTCGGCATCTGAATTAGGCTGCGGTAATGACTTGGTAAACCGTAAACGTGATGAAGGCTATTGCAAAAGCGCAGTCTCTCTTCAAAGGACTATCGATCCCACATGTTGTATTCGATTGACATGATTTTCATGTTCTTTACAAAGCGCTATGGCGAGCTGAAACAGCACTTACCGAGACTGTAGTGAGATTGACCAGTGAGGAGTAGTTCAGGGGGTGGTTATCGAGACTCTTGCCGTCAAGCGTAGCGTTTTGCAAATGATGCTGCACATTTGATAGAACCATTTACATAATCATATTCAACTCTGTCTCTTCATATCCTACTTGCGTCGTTGGTCTACAAGTAAGTTGTAAGTTACAAGAGGAACTTATAGTGTATGCGGCCACGAATGGCAACTGTAATATCTACTAATCTACCGTCGCACGCTGACGAGACTCTATGGAACCTCCATGGTGAGTCTCACTCTCGTACATGTGACTTGGCGTCAATAGATGGAGAAAGTGAGACCGAGGTGACCATCTAGGTTGTCTGATATCGGGCATGGTAGGTGTCTTCCTCTGATTGAATCTGATCTTTCCCAGGGGACTAGAATAAAACTCGTTGCAGTTTGTTCCACCAGCCCGGAGCTACAGACTACTTTATGGCAGCTGGAAGCAGATTTTCTATCACAAACGGCAGATGGCGTCGTCTGTACCAGTGGGATACCGAGAAGAGAGGTAGGAAGGGCGTATGGGTATCAAATGGGTGGATAGTGCACGGCAGCGCAATGGAGTTGGGATCATGAACCACATGGCACGGTTACAATAACACGAAACGTAGAGAGAGAATAAAGAATCTCCAGAATATTAGATGACACGTCTATGAGATGAGATGAACAGACTTGTGAGATAAGGTATGAAGGGAGCCGGTGGGCTGTCAACAACTCATCAAGTAATGTTACACAGCCACAGTTTCGTCCAGGCTTAGCGCCACCTGCGCCACTGCGCTAACCACATCGTCGCTGCCTGGCGCGATGTTCGTTCCCAAGTGCTTACGGACTGTGCCGCAATCCACGACCTGCTTAAACACAGCGGTTTTCTCGGGTTTTTAAGCCATCGATGGTTCTTTTCTCTCTAGACCCATCAGTTGATTCATTTTTGAGCGAATAAAGGTTTGGATTGAAGCAATCATGCCTCCCACGGAAAGGAAGAACAATCTCGATCTTTCGATACAGCTCCTTCACCCAGAAACGCCCCTTCACGGAGGCAGCGTCATTCTCGGCCACATCGTTCGCAAATCGCACATCGTCGCCGCCAACGCCACAGTCCGCGTCCGCCTCTTTGGTCGTGCGAAGGCAAAACTCGTCGTATCCCGCGGCAATAACCAAAAGAGCTACTACCGTTCCCGTTTCAACTTTTGGCCTGAGAACGCCGTCGGCGATGTAGTCCACCGCGGACCTGTCCACGTCGCGCCCGGAGCTGGGAGCCAACCTGTATCATGGCCTTTTGCGCTCGCATTGCCGACGCATACGGATGCTAGGGCTGTGAATGCCTGTGGCGGGGAGAGTGCCAAGGAGGCGTGCTTTTTGCGCCCCAACGTCGGGGGTCATGCTGGCCTAGGGCTACCCGAGCAACCGCTGCCGGGGACATTTCATTTCGACGGGTCTGGGTTCAACAAGAGCTGGCATGGTTTCGTCGAGTACTGGGTTGAGGCCGAGCTGGCGGTGCATGGGAAAAGCACAGTCGTAAAGGCGGCGATGCCTGTCAGAGTATTTTCGCCTCCGGTGCCATCGCCAATGATCAGCGACTTTAGGCTGGAGAGGCGGAACAAGACTGGGTGCGTGAGCAGTCAGCGGTTGCTACCAGGAATGACTGACGCGGAGCTGTCGTTCAAGCAGAAGACGCAGAAGTTCTTTGGCTCATCCAAAGTTCCCACCTTCCACTACACCCTCGATGTGCAGTATCCCACGGTGATTCAGCTGGGAAACGAGGCGACCATCCCGTTTCTGCTTCATCTGACACCATCCAGGGATCGGACGTCGGATATTATTGAGGATGTACCGCAGACGGTGACGATAGAGCAGCTGGAGCTGGAGCTGCAGACGACGACGGGCATCATTTGCCCCGGAACTCTTGATCCTCACGACGCAAACAAGACGCGGAAACTCTGCTTGGCGCGATTGAAGCATCTCTTCCAAGCCCAAGATGGCACCATTGTTGTCCCCTCGGGTCCCAAGGAAGTTCCGCTAGACCTTGGTGCTGTCCTGGGTCTGCGAGTGGACGCGCTGGGACGACTGCTCCTCGGTCAAAGAAACGGTGCAGGTTCGTTTGGGCAGACGGTCGTTCCTACCTTTGTGACGTATTGCTTAAAGGTTGAGCACGTGTTGCACTGGGAGGTGAAGCTGTCGGTGGCGAGCGAAAGCTGGAAATGCGAGGGAAGTCAAAAGTTGCTTGTTCTGGCACCAGATGAGGATACGGCAAGTGGGAGGACGAGGGCATCTGCGGTAGCTTCGTCATCGAGTGCACCGCCGCCGCCTGTTGAAGAGGTTCCTGCTTATGATGGGCCTAGCGAGGCAGCTCCAGCATATGAGAAGGTTGTGGGCGGTGGGGAAGAAGCACTGGCCATTGAGGGAAAGTCTTGAACGTGGGATAAGACGCAGAAGAGGGAGAGACTAAGAGGAGTTTATGGTTGAGAATCGGGGGATATGAAACACATGATACCCATGCAACGGCGGATTCAGTTGGAAGAGTCTACATGTACGTACCCTAGATCACGAAGATTGAGTATTATTGATGGCAGCACTGGGTCCAACGCGGAAAACCTCAAGAGTGTGTGATATTTTGCTATCGGGTATCTGAGCTAAAACTAACAACGACCTCGAGCCGTGAGACAACGATTTTGATTGCGAACAATCCTCGATAGATATAAAAGTTGCGGGAGAGCGAAAGCGAACTGAGAAGTGGTTTGTGTCGCACTCGGACTCGTGGAAAGGTTCTCAAGCTGGGATGACCAGCCGGGAAGACATGATCTGGTGCTATTGCTCGATGGCTTTTTGTTATCTTCACGCCTGGAAGACTCGTGCCTCGAGTGCTGTGCGGGTCCTCTGTCAGTAAACTTCTCCTCGACGCTTGGCTTCAAAAAACCAGAATCAACTCACATCGCTCCTTCGCAGGTCTACAGCTTGAGCAAACAGCCCGATAACATCCGTCGATAATGTATCGTTCGGCACCGGGGTTGGTATCAGAGCACCAGTTCAAACAAGCTCCAAAGTCGGTTCCAAACGTGCCGCACTCTCCGGCCGTGACCGGCACGACAACAATAGCAGCGAAGAAAGATGCGGCGAGTGCGAACTTCATTGTGATTGAATTCAATAGTGCGAAGTTAAAAATCAAGCTTAATGGAAAGCACCGAATTACGGCAGAATCTGAAAAGGAAATAGCGATAACGAAAGTTTTTTGGCTGAGAAGGTTTGATTGACCGGGGAAAAGGGAAAGTATGTCTCTCTTTTGTAAAGATCTACATCGACGTTGTGTGGCTCTTTTTTTCCAGTCAGCATCATTCGCGTTTATTATTAATCTCCCTGACACTTGCAAGTACTCGGGCGGGTGCAGGACACACGTGGAGTTTCATCCCGGAATAGAACCGGAGCAGGCCGATCATTTAGAAACGACCCAGTATCACGGTCACAGATCTACAGTGCTCATTGCGAGCTAAGATGAACGGCGCGCCAAGTGCTGCTTGACGTATCATGTGCATAGCAGTTGTTCCATTATACGCGGGGAGTTAACGAGCGCCGTGGGCACACGAATCATTTCATAGTGGGAACTCCTTCGCTTCTGCTAGAATCGAGTGGCCAAGCTGGAGTCTGAGGGCCCAGGAGGCTGGTTAGACTGAACTTTAAACCTGAGTTGACAGGGAAGTTCGGATTCTGTAACGGGTTCGAGTCAGTTTTTGGTGCAAGACAATACGCCGCACGATGAGGAAGGCCTCATCGTGACCAGGGTTTCCGTCCGAGAGACCCGTGACGAATTAATATAATCTCCTTTGCGACTGATGATTAGCCAATGGAGCGAGAGAAAGAAGCGACATTGATATGATCAGCATTCGTCTAAGTGCTTGGGGCTCGAGAATTTTGGACTCTCTTTATGACTGAAGTACCTGTAGCAAAGTTCACTGACTTCCTGAAGCCCTGATATAGGGTCCTTCATAGGCTATGCATTGAGAACACGTATATCAAGCCAGGTGTGCATGCCCAAAGCTGAGAGGCCTGGAAAATTGTTTCATTTCGGAGAGGCTACGGGGTTCAGCATTTGGCTGAGCAGACTTCTGGCAACTCGCGCAATGAGTTGTTCGCAATCCACAAGATGCTCTTTAGATGAATAGTCACGTCCGATTAGTCAATTCCTCCGCATGAAACTGAGCTTGCTGAACACTATGTAAGGTACACAACATTGGCAGCGAATTTAAGCCTTTCCGATATTGATGCTCACCGTGTCCGCAAACCCTCCCTCCGGAGCATTCACAGTCCAGACCCTGCCTTCAGACATGATGTAATTGGTCAGGTACTTGATGCCAGCGGCAAAGATGCTAACCGCCTTCCTGTCATTGTTGTTGGTCAAGACGATGCCCTTGCAAGTGTAGGTCCACACGTTGCGACTGCCCTGGCGAACCCATCCACCGACCATGTGGAAGGAAACAGTGACGCCCATGAGCAGAAGTGACTTGGGAGAAGCAACTCCATGAGGAATGGGTATGCCGTCAATGCGCTTCTCGAGGGCCAGTGGGGAAGCGACTTCGTCGTTGGATCTGACGACACTATCAAGATGTTAGACACGGAATTCAAGACAGAGCACATCGAATTGACATACTTGGGCAAGACTCAATGCTGCGAGGAACTTCATGGTCGTAATCTGAATGAAGGAATATGAAGGTCGAAGTGGAAGCGATATAGGTAGGCCGTGGTGTCCAAAGTCTTCAAGGCCGGGAGTTCCAGAGACTTATACCGTTTGATCAGAGAGGGTAATGCACTTGCAAGTTCAAGGAAGCTGATGGATCTGCTAGACGCTGTAATAATTACGAGCCTGTACAGCTTCTCATTCGAATGAACTCGAGAGAAAAGGAATATCAATAACACAAGCTTTCGATAGAGGAAAGTCAATCCGCCCGGTGTCGGAATTTGGTAGTTTGAAAGTTGTGGCCTAGTAACCTCCGTGTCGATCAATCTGTCAAGCCAACAAGTCCGAGGTGACTGGACCGGAGACTTTCGCAGTGCACCAGTGGACGAGCGAGGCTTGCCTTGATCAGTATTGGGCCATAATGATTCAGACTTGATAGTAATTTCATTTAGCTTACCTTTCTGACGAGATTCTGCTTCGAAAGAAGTAAGTTAAATTTACGCGTAATGAAATGCCGACTTTTCTCTTGAGTCGCGTGCCAAGTTCCCCTTGGTCAAATGATTAGTTGCAAGGTTGACTCATGATTATTGAGAATGCTCCGCCGTTGCTGAGCACGACGGTGGGATACTAACATGGATCGACTGAAAGAACTTTCAGGATTCAATATCAAATAACGACAATGTTTGTCTGTCAATATCCTCAAATCCTCCTTTCAAGACTAGCCAGACAATTTTGAAACTTCGCGCGCAAATGATGAGTATTGGTTTTATGTGTAAGGTATGGTGATTATGAATCAGTATAATTTAGGTACTTAGGTACGAACAGCAGCGGTGATTCGGTTTCAAGGCAATCAAATATTCTATGTCTGAACAAAGTCCTCCATTCCCCTATCAATTTGGGCGCTTACAGAGTTCCAAAAGTCTCTTGAAAAACTCTATCGCTTGCAGAAGCCGTGGCCAGACTTGCCAGTAATCTTAGGCTGGGTAGAGTCGATGACATCGTTGGCCACGGGGTAGTATCCATCACGAGCCTGCGCCTCGCAGACACGGTTCCAGTCATCGCCATCAACGCGCTTGTGGGAGAACCACTTGCACTTTAGTCGCGAAATGTTAGCATTAGACCTGACTATTGTCACAGGTGTTGTGGCAGGAGTGAAAAGACTTACCCTGCCCTGACCGTGGTTGTAATTGGCCTGTGATTGTGTTAGTCAATAATTGCCTCCGCCTTGGAACTTCGGTTTCCGAGTATATACAGACCTCGCCCTCGTAATTGTTCTTGCAGGCGTTGAAGGTGAGCTGCCAGTCGTAGGTCCAGCCTCGGCCGTTCCAGGTGCTGCAGGAGCACTCGTAATGAGGGTCCGCGGCGACGCCAGGGGCGAAGAAGGCGCCGAGAGCGGCGAAGAGAACGGTTGAGGCAGAGAACTTCATCTTGGCGATTTGGATCAGGATGATGAAATATTGTCGAAGTGATAGATGGTTGATGATGAAGAAGCGATGATGACGATGAGGGTGGTGATGAAGTGATAGCAAAAGAACGCCGGACACTTGCCTCTTTATGTTCTTCAATGGCAGTCATATTACACGAAAATTGCAATGTAGTTTCCTCCCCATACGAAAAACTCAGAATAATTGGTAGCAAGTAGACTTGACTCGTCCCGCGTCAATAATCTCAGCCGGAACTTCCCAAACACGCCGGTCACGAGACTGTCGACAACCTCCAGACCTGGTCTCATCATAATTACCCATGTTCTGAGATAGCAAAGTCTTCAGAACACGAGATAATTCTTTATTTTAGTTTACTAGTCTGGCCGGATGATCTCGAGACTTTGATAGTCTGCTGTCTCCAGATGTCTATTAAGAGTTGGGTTGACGTCAAGACTTGAGTTTGGAAGCGGTGAACCTCGCAGCTCGAAGTACTCACTTTTAGCCTGCTACACCGATAGTCTAGACCTGATTGGCCTGAAATATGGTCTGGAAAGCATATTTAGGCAGCGTGTTGAGGTATTCGCAAGTATCGATGTTATGTCCATTCACCTTGCCTTAGCTGTGATCCGAAGCCTTATGAGTGCTTGTCTTGGGCTCAGCATTGCCACATGCAGCCCCACATACACGGAGATTAATCAACTTCTAATTCAAGTCTGTCAATATTCCCTGACTACGGATTATTTTTGGGTAAGGCGGGGAGTATCACTGCACGTGTGATATCAGTAAATTGTTTTCCCACGCGGTTACATTACACCTGGTGTTCTACATGCCAAACGTTACGGTACCCATGTCAATTTCTGCCGAAGATTTGGAAATAGTCATGTGTCGACAAACTTCATCGTTCTCATAAATGACTATTGCAAGGGGGTCGGCAGATTTTTGTTGTGGAAACAGTGGCATGGAGCGATCGACATGGGAGAAACGGGTTTACGGCGCATGAGACCTTGAAGACAGGCTGAGTAAAAAGACTAGCCACTTGTTAGCCCCGAGAAGCATGTTCCAGATCGTCCTTACGAAATCACGTCGTATTGATGCGCGGTCTTGGCATGCCCGGGCCCAGCATCGCCATAAGTTAAGCTTTCAAGACGATGGAGTAAATCAAACTAGACTCTCAATTCTGCAAAAACTGCCCGTGAATGGAAATGGTTCCCGCACACAACTTGGACCATGTGCCTAACCTATTTTGACCACCATATCCACTTCTCAAGCTGTGACTTGAAACTTCGATTGTGAGTTGGCGTGATGAATTTGACAGGGCTGAAGTTCTCAACGGACACAGATTTACCGAAGGGTATGGTGTTTCCCTCGCCTCGGACATAGGAGAAATGAGGCTTACAATTATCCGAGATCATCTTTCAGATGTTTGGTAAGTTGGGGAGAAGTAGGACAAGTTCTGAGAAGACTGGTGCTCCAACCTCTCTTGATCTGCATCTGAAACTGGCTAGAGGTCTAGCTTTTTATGTGGCCATCAGAATTGAGTCTTTCTTATTATTTGCCATCTTGTTTTGCGTAAGACCAAATTACTCACCCGTTGCCTCTGTTGATGTTTTGTTACGACATGAATGCCCAATGTATAGGAGCGTTACGGAAGTATGGCGCCGACAAGCCGGCACCAAAGTCTCACGTAAGCGACGATGATGTGATCGAAAGCTGGCAGAATACCTATCCACGTCTTACCAAAAAGGCAGTGTCAAGCGAACAGACATTTTCTAAGAGCTACCCTTAACACTCTAGGCCTCCTCGTGGCCCACGACACAGACGAACATCCTGGGGAGCCATCGTGCAGGGCTAAGCTAGACGACTGGACAGCAGAAAAATTGAACCAGCAATCAAATTAAGAAAAGAAGCGGTTCTGGTACAAAACAGTCACAAAACACGTCTCGAAAAAAAGAAGTAAAAGACTGAGCGTCAAAGCCTCCGTTGGTCCGAAGACTTTTTCGGAGATATTATATGTTGAGTAGGTACCAAATGGAACCTTTGACGATCCAGAAAAGTCAAGTACATAATCAACCAATGAAAAGAAACTGACCGAGAACCCCACAACTTACGGTACGGAGAAGTAAGGTCTTGGAAAGTTGATGTGTAAGGATGGGTCGGGAACTGGTGGTACATGGGTGGCTCAATGACACTCGACCTCCATAATCCTACCAGCTAATCAAGAATCTACAGACCAGGAAATGCATGCCGGCTCAGGCTTTCCTGCACATATACACATTGAGCGATTACACTGTACGTCTTGGTTCTTCCTACTCATCGATCGGAAAGGTCGCGTTGAACGCAGCTAGAATTCTAAGCAAGGCTCATGTCAAAATATCTGCTGATCCCAGACTAAGTACTGATGCATTGATCCAGAGACATGAAGGCCAACGAGAATGACTTTGTTCCGCAAACCGTGCTGGTTTTCAGCGCTTTCAGCAACAGAACTGTGACCTCAATGGATCTTTTCAACTTTGAGGGGCTCGTTCTCTACAAGATGTGTGGACCAGTTTACATCCTTCTCTCCAGTAACATTTCGAGTCAAGATCTCGTCATTTGTGACCAAAGCCACAGAGTCGATAGCCCTTGCAAAGCAGTGCTGATGACCCTTACATCTGCCCCCCAATCAGCATTAGCCCCTATTTTCTGATCCCGCATTGCCAGTGATTGTTATCGTACGGGCCACGGTTGGTGCAAGCACCCGAAAACCCACCTCGATCCTGGTATAGAAGAGAATCAGCCACTTACGTTGCTTCAACAAGCGTTCAACAGAACAACCAACAACTGTTTGCGCTGCCAAGCTGCGGGGTTCATTCTGAACAGCACAAACAATCATTTGAGGAATATAAAGCCGCTCGATCCCCCGTTCAGCGGCTTGAGTATGCCCATTCAGCAGGCGAAAAGACAACCCCCAACATCCTCACTTAATAGACTGGCCCAGACTATTACTTCCGACATGGCTGAAACGGCATCGCACACAGCAAGCAGTCCAGCTGAGCCAGTCTCAGACCCCGCTGTGTCACCGGCACAAGGCGGAGTTTCAATCGCGGCAGCACCCTTGGAAGTAGATGATAACTCTAGCGTCAGTTGCCTGCAAAAGTGTCCGAGAACAACGAGACGTTCGAGCTTACTATTGAAAGACCACCGATGATGCATCAACTATCGACGACCGAATGTAAAGATGCCAGATTCCCTACCCCGCTCCCGAATTGCCGTCCAATAAGAGTGATTAGCTGACGAAGGACTCAATTTCTCCTAGCTCTTCATACACAGCCTCTTTGACATCAAGTGTTGTAGACTACCCGGAAGAGTATGGTCGAACATATCATGCTTTCCGGGCAGGATGTAAGTGAGAAATCGAGGATCAAATGTAGCCGGTCCAGCACAACTCACATAACATCCCGACATAAACAGCATACAACTTTCCAAACGATGAGGTACGAATGCCGCAAATCATACCACTATACGGCCTTTCTAACATTGATTGCATGTCAGAGAGAGATGGATCGTCTAGACTTGACGCATACCATGATTGTCAAGACCATCGGCAACAAGTTCTTCCTCGCCCCCATCAAGGCTGAGGTGACGCACCGCATCCTCGATATAGGAACCGGTACCGGAATCTGTAGGTTGCTTATTGAGAAAGGCTCAATCTTGCATTCTCAATTTTAACCATGGCTGTTGTCTATTAGGGGCCATCGAGATTGCCGACTTGTTTCCAAACGCCGAGGTACATTTACATGAGCCGTCAACCGCCAAGGCCAGAAAAAGCTGACTTAGAGACTATGTTAGATCTTTGGGAACGATCTGAGCCCGATACAACCAGCTTGGTAAGGATTTTGGACACCAGACATAGGCTGTTAATAGCTAATTTAGAACCAGGGTGCCGCCGAACGTCAGATTCGAGATTGATGATGTCGAAAGCGCTTGGGTTGTCAACGAGAAATACGACTTTATTTTCACGCGATACATGGCTGCTTCAATCGCAGATTGGCCGAAGCTGGTCCATAGAGTATATGAGTGGGTTTGAGACCTCCGATTGTCAGGGACTACTTAGCCACAGAGTGGATCGCGTCCCGTTCCATAGCGAAGTTGAACTGACGTGGTCGTGTGCTAGAAACCTCGCGCCAAACGGCTGGGCTGAATTCCAAGACATGAGCGTTCTCTACGCGTGCGATGACGGAACACTGACCGAGAAGCATGCAATCATGAAGTGGGACCGTCTTTTCATCGAGGCTTGCAAAATGCTGGGGCGCGAAGACTCCCCTGGCCCCAAACTCGAGGGTTGGGTTCGTGAAGCTCCCTTCAAGAATGTGGTTCACCAGCACTTCAAGATTCCTCTGGGCCCATGGGCCAAGGACGCGCACAACAAAGATCTTGGAATGTGCAATCTTGCTCAAACTCTTGAGGGCCTCGATGCATTCACCTTGAAGCTGTTCATTGGGGTGCTTGGATGGACTAGGGAAGAGGTGATGGCGCTGTTAGCCCAGGTTCGCCAAGAAAAGAAGAGTGGTGCTTTCCACGCATACCTTAACTAGTAAGCTGGATTTGCCGAGAGAATTAACTACCTTACTGACGGAATATAAGCCACGTCGTTTACGGACAGAAGATTGAAGAGGAAGAGGAAGAGGAAGCAGCTGCGGAGGACTAAGCTGAAGCATGGTATTGTCGGCATGAGACACGCAGAAAAGGTAGATGGAGTGAGGTGAACTGCAACCGATATAATCAATAGGTTAAAGGTAGTGAATTCTCGTCTGATAGTAATTAGAAGACAAGTATAAAAGCTGAGAATCCATATGCGAGCCCGGTAAAAGAAATACTGCGTCATTCAAACGACAATCAAAGAATTCAGGTTGCTCGCAACCCGCTACGCCAAACACCATGTGAAAAAAATGGACCGGAGAACACATGACCTCTACCATCACAAGCTCAACTTCAACCGCCTGGTACACCCGCGCGGATGTTGTCGTACTGACTGTTAGGGTAGCTCAGCTGATTGAGACTCTGGTCCTGGGTGCTCGCGCCACCGAGAGCATTGAAGCTAGTCGCCAGAAGACTTCCACTGTCACTTCTGTCGCCGCTCGCCTCCCAGAACATGGAACCACCGAGGCCCTTGCCTGTCAGGTATGAGACCTTGGTCCGCACTACGGCTGGGGTGTCATAAGAGATAAGCTCTTTGGCGGCCGGATCGTAGCTGTAGGAGGCAACCGCCGTGGCATCGTACAGCTCGGTGGCGCCCGCTCGGGGAAGAGCCTTGTAGTCCCACACTCCGTTCTCCCAGGAACCGCTCCCGATACCGGTAAACGGCTGGCCGATGCCGTTGGTCTGTTCGAACGAGCGACCGTAGATGGGCATGCCGAGTACGATCTTTGCGGCTGGTACGCCGGCTGCGAGGTAATCGTTGACAGCAGCATTAGTGGAGAATGGCGTCGACGAGGGGTTGCTCGGGTTCGGGTACAAGTTCGCCTGATGGCCGCTATTGGCATCCCAGGAACCGGCATAATCGTATGCCATCAAGTTGAACGCATCAATGACATCAGAGATCGCTTTGAGATTCATGACGTTGTAGTGACTGGGGCCAGCAGGTGAAGCAATAGTCAAAAGGTAGTGATAGCCGGGAGTGTATTGGGCGGCGTAGGAGTCCAGCTCGCTTCTGACTGCTTGAAGCAGGAGTACCATGTTAGCTGCTTCGGTGGCGTCGGCTGGATACTCCCAGTCAATATCGATGCCGTCAAAGCCCCAGTCTTTCATGAGTTTGACAGAGGACTGAGCAAAGAGGTCTCGGCCTTCGGGCGTGCTAGCGGCAGCGGGGAAGTTGGTCGACCATGTCCAGCCTCCAATACTAAGCATGACCTTCATGCGGCGGTTGGCCTTCTTCAAAAGGTAAAGCTGTTTGACGCAGCCGTAGGCGTTCGTGCCGACATCGTTCCAAGCTAGATCCCCAATGAGTCAGCATGTGTCGGTGTTATATCAACAACGAACAACAAGCCTTACAATCAGTAGGATAGTGCTTCTCCAAATCGGCGTAGGTATCGGCAGTGTAACTTTGAGTGGGTTGGAATGTTAGCTCGCCTGTTCCTGCGCTAGTCATCTAGGTCGAGCTGTGAATTGACCTACACTTCACCAGTCGCGCGAAGATTCATGAAGGCATAGAGGACATTAGTGATCTGCGATGCTGGAAGATTCTGGGGCTGATAATTGCGACCGTATATCGCCCTTGAATGATATTAGCTGAGCTCTATCACCTCAGGTCTAACAACAACTTGCCAATTAGTGAAGTAGACTGCATTTGTGTAGCCTTGGAGACCTCGCTCCGTGATGTTCGTCGGCGCCGCCGTGGAGGGGCGCACAGCTGTTGAAAGTATGCCACCCATAGTGATTAATGATTGAAGAAGCTTCATCTTGAAAGCGGTATGAATTGATCCGTTAAATAATTTGCTAAAGGAGTGAATACGAGAATGTCTCTGCAAGTCAGGTACACGTCACTGGACATGAAGCGATCAACTGATCATATTATACTAATCGAGTCCGTCGATGTTAGACAAGACGCTATCTACAGTAGTCAGCCGTCAAGCAACAATGTCATTGTTCAAGTCCTGACGTCCAGTCGTCTCGGTGTGACTTGCAAACCCGGTCCATTCCCAGCGAAACGTTACGCGTCTTCAAATGAGGTCGTCAATTTTGACTAGGCTTGTAAACCCCTTAGATCCGCTTCTGCGATTCAGTCTTGGTATGTCGGTCTGTGCATGTGCAAAAATTCGAGCGCGTCGTCTGTTTGTCACGTTCAAGTGGTAGCAATGAAGTTGACGATGACCTGCGAGCCTGGCCGCTCAATGTACCATTAACACACCATAGTCTCTTGTATCCACCCAGAGTACTGGTTGCAAGTAACAGCTCGGAGATTCGCTGTGAAATTCTATGTGTCAAGGGAGCGCCAACACCAAAGGTGAGGATTTGGCGATGGTGCCCGGTGAGTGGCTGGGGGCGAGGTGAGGGGCCGGGGCTAATGCAGGTGGTAGCCGACTTTCCTCTGTTAGCACAACAAGAAAAGTCATTGAGATTGGCTGAGTTCTGATATTCTTCAGGACCTACCCTTGAATGGCCATGTGCCTACAATTTGGCGAATGTAGGGCGAATGACCGAGTCGGGGCCGAATGTGACCCTCCACTGCGTGGGTTTATCGCCCGTTTGGGACAGGCCCAATGTGAGCACATGCTTCCTTTCTAGCGAATCCCCTAAAAGCTATGATTTTCTTATCGCGGTAAGGGAGTTATAGGAGAGACTTGTGACGTGTTTCTGCCAACTATCAATTCCATTGAGTGGGTGTTGTCTTTGATAACTCAAGCCAACTTGCACTGCCGAGACAACTGAACAAGACAGGCTGTCAAAAGAGAGACTGACCCGCAACAGAAACAGCCAAACTCGGTTCAGAGTTACCCCGGCCCAAGCACCACATCGAAAGAAATCCTACGGAACTCACCACTCCCTTCTGGAAGGTGGAAATGTGATAAGGCGGCAGCGGCACATCACCCGCTCCGCCCTTTCGTCAAGAACGGCTATATCAGGGGCACCCTTATTGATACTATCACCATCTGAGCAGCTGCCATCTGATGTCTTGCATATTGCAGAGTTGTATCGGCGGTTGACCCCGAGGTTTTCTATGCCATCTGCAATGCCCATGAGGCTCTCTCCAAGTGATATATGATCTGCAACGTTGCAAGTGGAAACCGAAGCAGCGGGTGCTCAAGATTAGGATCTACGAGGAGGAACGAACCACCACTCGACGCCAGGATGATACTCGAGATTTAGGCAACCAGCAACTACTACGACGTTGTGAACGTTGACTACCTCCCGAGTCGCTATCCGGCAATCAACTTGCCACATCTCGTGACTACCTTAGCGCACGTTACTTTGGTTTGCAACTGACGTTGACCCCCGGCCCTCGGCAGTATATATCGTCGAAGGATCAGAGTGAGGAGGCAGAAGCGCCATGAATTTATTGTTTCAGCGATTGAATCCCCTGCTGCGAGGCATGCGCAAATTGATTGTTGCATTGGATTTGTCTGGCAAACGCTACTCTCTCACTTGGCAGTTCCCACAGTTCCAGTAGCACGTTGCTCTGCATCTGCATCTGTTACAGAAGGATCTCGAGTCACTGCAGCTGGCGGATGTTGAGGACGCAAGGCTTCTTGAGCCAAGTTGCAAGCATTTCCATCGGCGGCCCCGACCTGTGTCTCGCCGCCGGGTTCCACGTCGGCTTGCTTTTCAGCCAGCTCTTTCTGGGCCTTTCTAATGCGACGGCCTCGTCTGATGGCCCAGATAGACAGACCCATGACCATAGTGCAGAAGACACCGACACTGAGGCCGATGGCTAGGTTTGCCTCCAGCGGGAGATGTCCGGGGTAATAGCCATCGCCCAGGTAGGTTGTACCACCGCCATAGGATCCGCCTCCGGAGCCCGAACCCGAATCACCTGTTCGACATTGAGATGAGGTAGATGAGCACCAATCCGGCATGACGCTCGTTGACGCGGGGATCTGAGCTCCGTGGCTTGAGAACGGAACTAGATCTTCCGTCTGCGTGCTGCTGAACTTTGTCTTCGCAAAGCCAATCTCTTCATTGATTAGGTCAAATACCATGTAGGAATGTTTGAGGAATGTGTTGCCCAAGGAGTATGGATAGGAAGAAGACGTGTATGTCGAGGTGGAATTTTCCGACTGGACTCCAAACAGGCAGTACTCGGAGGCCGACTCGGTCTCCCAAGACCACTCCGAATGGGACCAAACATCTTGAGACACCACGAGGTCGGCAAGAGCTACATTCAACACAGGTCCCTCCGATCCATACAGCTGCACAGCCAAGCGACCCGTGGTGGTGTTTTCCGTGCAAGGAATAATCGCGTAGCCGAGGTCATCATTCCAGGAAGCGCCAGCCAGAGCCCAAAGATCTAAGGCTATGTCGTCGGGTAGCACTGATAAAGCAGCATCTGGCGAGAGAAGCACTAGGTTCGAGGTGTCATATGCGTCGGTTTGTTGACGCAAAGATTCTCCGAGAGGCTGTAGGTCATCTGTATCTGACTTACTACCATTGAAGGACGTGATGAAGGTGTCAAATCGCCTGCTTGTTGACCATGACCCCGTTGTTCGCACTGAGAAACGAAGCAGAGGGCCCTCAAACTTTGATGTATCGATCGCACCCAGCAAAAGATTCCCAGACGTGGCGGATGAATCGTCCAGCCAGAGAATGTACGCGGGGGAGCTAATGAGACCATCTTGTACGAGGCGTTCAGGAACGGTAGGATAATTCGAGGTACTGCTCGGGCTCGCGGTAGATTGTGCACTTCCGGTGGTGTTGAAACCCAGGCCAAGGACACCGATCAATACATCTGCCGATTGAACATAGCCCATGATCATCTTGGATATCTGGCTGCCAGCCACGCCTAGTGTGTCGCTAATCCATTCTCCCTTAGCTCGGCCGACCGAGTACCTGGTGCTGAAGTCCTCGGTGCCGGGGTTGACGTAGGTGGATGACTCGTTGCTCTGGAATGCGCCGTATTTGCACGAATATGAATCGAGGTAATAGGCGCTCCTGGTGGAAGAAGAATCGTAATAGTCGCTATGGTTGTAATAGTCGCAATACTTGGCGTTTGGGACCCAGGTATGCTCAGCCTGCACAGAAACCCTCAAGGAAATATCTTGTGGCGGTGTACCAACAGTGGCGTTGACCAGATAATTCCAGTCCGTCACGTAAACATCCGTCGCAGAAACTGATCGACGGTCCGCCACGTCTTTGGTTTCGACATTGCTACTGGCCTTCGGCTGAGGTTGATGGGAGAACGGTAGATGAACTTGCGCTAGGGCAGTGGCAGCGCAGCCACTGAGCGCGAAAAGAGCGGACGTCCTCATGACGATGAAGGACAGAAAACGAATGACGGCGATGAAATGCGCATGGTGGAAAAGAAGGGAAAAGGGAGAACAAAAGGCGAAGAGTGATAAAGGAATACATTGTGAGCCGATGCGACGAGAATTTCCGGCTAATGCAAAGCCAAGCGGCACAGTATCTTTCAAATAGGCAGCAGAGCAGTAGCTCAACCAACACGAAGGAATACGATGCTGTAGACAGGGGTTTAGCGATATTACGAGGTGGAGTTCCACCGCTTGAATTGGGTTAGGTGATCTAGAATTCACGAACTAGCTCTAGCTAAAATTCAAGCTTCTTTCTCCAAGCCACCATCAATGGGCGCCGGCGGTTGGTTCTCAATTCTCCAAGGTTAGACTTTCTCAAGGTTCCGTCTTCGCCTGAGCCGGCGCGTTGAGAAGCTCCTTTAACTCACCGAAGGCTTTGAGTATGCTCTCCGATTCTCCCTCCCACTTCTTCCGCGACTCTTCCCCGATCTCTCCGTGGCCCATGGCAGCTACCAGATCCGGTCCGGCCCCACCCGCAAAAGCAAGCGCCGGTCGCGTCGGCGCAACCCGGAGTTTCATGCCCTCCAGCGTCTTCTGCGCCTGCGCTGACGCCGAGTTGCCACCCATGATGCCATAGCTGACTACAGCAATGGGTTTGCCGATCCATTCGTTATACAAGTAGTCAATGGCATTCTTGGTGCCGCCAGGCAGGCCGTAGTTGTATTCTGGAACCACAATGATGTAGGCATCGTACTTGGCGATTTCCCTGCTCCACGCTTTGCTGTGCTCGTGGGCGAAGTCACCTGCAGCTGGGACCTGAGCGGGAATGATCTGTTCATCGAAGACGGGAAGTCTGAAAGAAGAGACTTCTACAAGATTCAGATCGATGCCATTGGTGGTAGCATCTGTGGTAATGGTATCTTTCACCAGTTCCGCGACCTTAGTTCCAATGCGTGGAGTTCGAGTGCTCGTCGCGATGACGGCAACCTTCTTAGCGGCACTCATATCAGTGATAGATTGAAAGATTGGAGATCAGAATGTCTGCGATTTGACTGAATTTTGCAAAGGTTCGACAATGCCTGTGTCAGGATGAAGTTTGATGGAGTGCAAGTACTCGAAAGTAAGAGTTGTTGCAAGATGGCTAAACAGCCTTTTATACCAAAGATGAACAGCCAACGCCATGTGCACCTAAATTGTGTTACTCGCTTCTGTCTCCAAGTCTTGCAGCTTCAGCTCTCACGCCGCTGATTCATAATCAACTCAAGTAGTCCTGTTCCAGTCACGCCTGACCACGTCAGAGAGATAATCATTGTCTGTGTTCTCAACTTCTCAGAAGCACGCCAGACCCGCGCGCATCGATCGCGAGAGGCGTCTTGAAGTCAGACAGATGCGCAGCCAAAGACTGCATGTACAGACTACCGCTCTCATAGCAGCCTATGAGAGGTGTCTCCTCGTACCAACCCTGTGTGGCTTCTTTGGTGCTTACACCCGCGCGCAGATGTCTAAGTTCTTTCATCCCAACTTGGGGAAAGGCGAAACGAGTCGCGCGCGGGGAACGGTAAGACGTAGCGACCCGCGCGGAGGTTAGTCATCCACACAGAGATACGTCAACGAATGAAAGAGTTTCCCCCGTACAATGTTTCGACGAACCACCTCCACAATCTCCAACAACTCGGTCGGTGCATCGTGAGACTCAAATCAGCGGTGTGCCTTAGTCGTCCCGCGCTGACCCGCCAGCATCTGTGGACCACCAACCATGATCTGGTTAACCCTGCCTCGGTGGCTCAGTGGTAAAGCGTCTCACTCGTACTGTTGTCCGTCATGAGAAGATCGGGCGTTCGATTCGCCCTCGAGGCACCATTGCTTTTGGCCTTTTTGTATCTCAGCCTCGAAGATGATCTGCTTCACACGGGAATAGAGAATATCTGCTCAAGATTGAGACAAGGTTCGACACTGAGAATATAAGCAATGGCTTTCGTGTGGTTGGGCTTGCCACTTTGTTTTCGGAACTGTTTTTACCAGGACTAATCTCATGCGGCTGAATAAGAGCTTGATATGTACATTGATTCACTGTTGCTATGGCGTTGACACGATAGACAGAGGTATGGTTTCTTCTCGGCGCTTTGAAAGGCAGATCATGCAGATGCCAAATGGTCATAAGATCCGCTCCTGCACATAACCTTTTTCCTTTCTCAGTTACATTGTACTGTACTTATTCATGCAGGACAGTACAACGATCCGGAGCAGCAGGAAACAGCGGCATCTCGGCCTGAATCAGGTGTGCACTAGATACAAGTCAGCTATAAAGCCAAACCGCAGAGCTCTTTTGCAGTGAAAACGAACCTTTGACTTGCAGATCGCCCATGGATCAGCGTAATTGATTCTGCACTACAATAAGTGGAATGTTAACACCTAATCTTTCCAGTGCCTGGAGATCATCCAGAATTCAGTGACAAGTGAGCAATCTTACGTCTTCAAAATTGCAGTCTGAGGGAGGGCCAGTGCAAAATTGCGCAGAAACACCCTGGAAGATGACAGCGGCGGCAAGGAAGAGGGTTGTGGATTGGAAGTGCATTATGAATCTGTACTCGGAAAGATGCTTGGTGCAGAAGATTGAGCTCGATAGCTAGGTGTTAAAATTTTGGTGATTGTGAAGTGTGATTGATGTGATTAATCAGGTATTAGTATTGTCAATGTGGATGTTGTAGGACTATTTGTACTTATATCATCTACAATTGGCTCAAGCTCCGCAGTCCGTACAGAGTCAAGAGAGATCCACATCATAAAAGAAAGTTTTTGGAATGATGTCTCAAGGGAAGAAAAGCTGCAGTGTACGGATACTGGACTTGTCGTAAATAGAGTAAAGGACGTGCCTGCGGAACCAAGCAGCAGCAATTCGTGTGCGCACTAATGGCTGCATCCTGTATCTACTATGTCGACTACATATACCTGGCGGATAACTCCATTTCTTAGTTGCTACCGGGCTTCCATGTAGTGCAATTAAGTTCGCTGTTGATAAATATGAGACGAGACCCGCCTATTTTGTAGTTGACTCTGACTCGCTCTCGGCTCAGATGATGGAGTTTGCAACGGAATGCCGGCTTCTTCATACAGCGTTAAAGCATCTGTTGAGCTCCGGCCAACTTGAGCCCTGGAAGTTGAAACGGGATGTGGCATACTGAGGGGAGGCAATAACTCCTAAAGACATTGAGGCGGGTTCAGCTGCGAAGTCCGCCCGTATTTGTGAGTGATGTGGGGGCAGTCTTTTAAATCGTCCATGTTCCCGAGGCTCCGAGTAACTTGGAATCAATTCGACATGCGTTACCCAACATGTGGTTTCTAGGGAATCATATGTGAGGTGCTTAAGTTGGGCTTCGATTGGTGGAAGTCAATGTATAGTAGTTTTGTCTATCCACGTAGATTAAATTGTGCCAAAAAAGCACTACTCCATGAACGACAAGAGGAGGAGCACTGGCTGGGTATCTTCCGCGGTTTCAGAGTCTCGATCTCTACCTAGTTATGGTTAAATCCACTGCATCACATATCCTTTTCTCGATCAGCGTCGCAACAATTTGCAGTGCCTCTGCGATTGTGCACTTGGTACAGTATGCAGTGCAGTCAAGTGTCGGGCTTGATTTTGTCTTGCCGCGGAAGCTCCCTATCTTAGCTCATTAACCGTTCAAGTTCAGAGTGCGTGCACTCACTGCGCTACTCCACCGCGCTGGGCGAACCGATGACATGATCTGACAGGGGCGTGCTGGGCCTCATCGCCGACAACCGCAACTGAACGGGAGTCTTTTTTTCCATGGCACCACTCCCTGCTAAACACATGTCTAGACCCAAGACCAATGACGGACCGCGACCAGGACCCTTGCTAAATCAACTTCTCAATTCTCTCTTGTGAGATTGTCAGCAATGAAGACCGTTGCGGTGCGGCTTGCAAGGGGGCTTGCCTTGGCCAGTCCAACTGGCACCAACCAAGGACTGAGAGACGAGGGAATATGACGTCACCGAATAGTCGCCCCTCGCCAAGAGCGCGATGGCATCGAATGAGGTCAATGATTGGGATGGGTGACAGAGCCGTCAGCAAGATGGAATCCTGCTTGTCAGACCTCTCGACTAAACAAGTTCTTCTGTCCATTGCAACATCAACCATTTACTTGGACGGTCGAGTTTCGAAAGATTGTCAGATATATCTGCAAAGCCGGCACCTCCATCGGCTGCATCCGATCCCGATTCCTGTGCATCAAATTTCACAAGGATCATCCTCCACGAACCACTACTCTCTTTCACGTTAGACAAGGACCATTTCTGTACCTGCGGCACCATGAGACGAACCAGTCGCATACTGTTAGCTTCGCTGGCCCTCCACTCCACAGCCTTCGCACAGTCCGACCTGCCCTCAAAACGTGGGCTGGCTTTCCAAGGCGACGACCACACAGCCGATAGCCAATTGCTCACCTCCGCAAAGTCGTTGATCAGCTGGTATTACACATGGTCAACATGGCCTGCACAGGCCCTCAACAGCTCCATCGCGTTCATCCCGCTCGTCCACGGCGTCGACGATGCCTCAGATTCAGGCCTCAGCTCACGTCTCAACGCACTACCTGAATCATCCACCCATCTCCTCACCTTCAATGAGCCCGACGGAACGACGTCATCTGGCGGCAGCAGCATCGACCCAGAAGATGCCGCTAAGGCCTATATCGAGCACATTGTGCCCTTCCGCAACTCCGGCTCTCGCAAGTGGAACATCAGCCACCCGGTCGTCACCGGCTCCTCGCAGGGTATCGAGTGGCTGCAAAAGTTCAACGAGTCTTGTTACGACATTGACGACAACGGCTGCCCGACCGACTTCGTCGCCGTGCACTGGTACGGCGACGCGACCGGCCTCAAGAACCACCTCAACGGGCTGCGGGATTTCTACAACTCCACGTCGCCAGATCTCAAGTACTGGATCACGGAGATGGCCCTCCCTAAACAAGACACGGATGCAACTCTTGCCATGATGAACGAGAGTCTGACGTATTTGGATGGACTGGACTATGTCGAAGGTTACGCCTGGTTCGGTGCCTTCCGCAAGGACGAGGCCAATGCCTGGACCGGTAACTCCGTGTCGCTGTTTGATGGCGACGGCGGGCTGACAGACCTCGGTGCTTTATACCTCGGTGGAGACGAACGAGGGTTCGAAAAGGGCCAGAAGGGCGAAGGCAACTTTGCCGGCTCGCTGTCTCCAACAAGGGCGCTGCTTTGGACGACTATTCTTGCCGCTGTCGCGACGTTGTGGTAGACGATTTCAGGATCAACAAACGTCGAGCAGAATATTTTGCTTGATTGACGTTATGTACGAGGACATGTTTACGATTCTTCTTTGCATCTACGTACAGATGAGTGTGCAGGTCACACAGACATATTACACTTATAGCGAGATTGATACCTATTTCATTAGATTTTCAACTCATACAACAGACTAGCAACATACAATCAAGACATCCAATATGTGTAAAACTCAGGAGCAAACTCAAATTCTGAAACATACTCTCAGGACTGTAATTCTATCAACGAACAGAATAGTGGTTCTCAATTAAGGTAATCGACATTCTCTAACCCTCATTGAGGCAGCTCGTGTCGAACATGCTGCTGGTTAGATAGCTCGGGAGCAACCGCGTTGGCATAGCCCCAAACGAACTGTGAATTCGAACCACCAGTTTTTGAGCCGTCGTTCTCAGTCATCTCTAATGTTTGCGTGGTATTCGCCGTCTTCTTCTTCTCGCGCAATAGCATCAAAGCCAGTGCCCCAGCAATAATTGCAAGAGGCACGCCGACGCCAACGCCAATGCCCGCCGCGGCGCCTGGAGAAATGCTGCCTTGGGTGTCTGTATGGCTGTCCGCAGGGCACGTAACAGTGCTGGTTCCAGTTGTCGATGTAGCCGCGGGACAGTCGCCAAGATCCGTGCTTGCCGCTTCGTTCAATAAAATCTTGCCGGGAAGACTGACGGTGAAGTTGCCGGTCGCACAATTCTGTAGGTTGCTGCAAGAGAATCGTGCGTTACCACAAGTCCAGACGCCGATATGCAGCGAACTGTCTATGAGGCATGAATCCATATATTAGCAATTATGCTCATGAATGGGTTTGTCTAGTAGTTGTCGATCGAAGCCACACTCACCGCCTCCAGGTATGTCGCTCTTGTCGCAGCACTTGGGGCACCCGCTTGACTGGAAAGTATCGTCGGTGCAAGCCCCACGATACATGGTCAACGTCAAAGGTTCGAAGCAAAGACCATTTGTCAGGCAATAATGGTCTTCGAAACAGCATGCGGCTGCTTCGGTGCCTGCGGCAACAGGGCAAGGTTTGACAACATCGTTCGGAACCCCATTAGGCCAGTAACAGGTTTGGCCAGTTGCTAAAGTTGCCATCAGGGAGATTATAAAATAGAATCTGAGTTCCATTTCGCTCGGAATATCAAATACTCAATGTACGCTGCGTGTGGTTATATCACCTGTGAAAGGATGGCTTAAGCTTGACGACGAGATATCTCCTCGACATATAGATGAGAATTCTAAGACGTAGTGACGTTTGAGGGAACCTTTTCAAGCTTCTATGGCTCCTAGTTCCTCCCCGATCAATAATTCCTGTCGAGATCTGAAAGTCTGCGTGTATGGCCTGAGGTTCGGCGATCCCACATGTGTTGAACAGAAGCCTGGTACTTGCTGTATTAGAAGCGTCATGGACTAGCTGCGCCCCCTCTGACATGCATCATCCAGAAACTTGATCAATCATGAGCTTCTGGGTATTTCTGAGTAAGCTCAAGTAACCCACTAGACTCGACTACTAATCCGCGTACAGTGATACGAGCTCAAAGTCAAGTGATAAGCTGCCCTCCTAGAATCCTCATTACTTGCCAAGATGTGATGATCTGGGGAAGAGTGGTCGCCATTGTAGGCCATGGATTGCATGCTTAAGTAGGCAAAAATTAGTGCTTACCGTTTGGCCGTGCTTGGAAGGAATCCAAGAGCTTGGAGACAGAAGTTGGCCTTGATTTCATACCGGTACGACTTGATACTAGGTGTCCTGTGCACATGAGCAACCCCAGATATTAGATGCATTTTCTTGCATGTCAGTAACGTCAAGGAGTACAGGCTCAAGAATAGATCGTAGAAGATTTTGAAGGCTAGATATCTACGGTTAGTTGCAATCCGATCGGACGCAATGTTCATATGAACCTCGGTTACTCAGGGCACATAAGCCCAACATGGTCCAAGGCATGGAGAGTTGCGTCGACTCGGGCTACTATCCAATCAACAGCATCGAACACGGGTGAGAGAGCCTGCAATCCATGACTATATTATTCCCGATGGAGCCACTCGAAGAAGATTTCCAGACATTGACACATTGTTCACTTTTTTGTCTGTATTCGTATGCGAACGCTGGTAGAGAAGGTATATATAGGTAGCATGCTCCCGCCGGCACCGCCGGACTCGGCAACAACGCGCCCTTGGTAGACAGTGCTTGAAACAGCTGCGAACCGCAGTTGCGTGCTGCTGGAAAGCCTGTAGTTCGTTGTTGCGGCTTTACCTCATTAAAATCGGTTCCTTCTGACAGAACAAGGTTGACGCTACCAGAGCTTGGACGAACCACGGGAATTTCCTCGTGAATTCTAGCTTGCGGCACGGACAGTGTCCAAATTAGAGGCGGGCCACCCCGTGTGCCGAGAGTTCCACCGTCAGGCGGCAATATCCGAATCACGGAATGGTTTTGACGTATTCCATAGCCAAGAGACTGCTGAAGCTTAATAAATAATCTCGAACTCAGTTGATCGTTCCTAGTCATGAACTATAGGACTTAGGACTTTGCCTCAGTCTAGCCAATTTAAGTCACGAATACTTAATTTGTACTGTGAGAGCTCAGTACTGGAATGTTTCCAAACGTAGGTTGCCTTTCGCCGTCATATTTGTGGCTTAACCTCGGACAATGGATACTATATTGACATTGACCAAGTGGATACTGGAAGCCGAATGAAGAGTGATGGGGCAAACACAAGTAAGCCCTTGCACAGGATGCTTTTGCAAAGATTGAGAAACAAACGAGGCAATGGCCAAGACTAGAAGTAAACCAAGCAGTGAATGAGGACTAAGACTCTCGCGCTGAACGAACCAACACATCCTGGTCTCCTGATGGTGCGCGTACGGACAAATCCGATCTTGAGTCAGATGGGAGTCTGGAAGAGAGACATAATGGCACTTACCTAAGTCCTTCAAATTGCTCTCGAAATCGTAAGGCATCGCCTCGTTTTCCCCGGCGACAATTTATTTACAGTTTTGGTCTCGTTCCGCGGCCGCCCACCAACACATGCACCAGGTTATGAAGAAACATAGTGCGTCCCCGACGTGAAACTGCAAATAAAGTCTACATTGAGCAGCTGTTTCCCTTTGCTCTGGGACCTCTTCCATTATCTACCCACACTCTTTTGCTTCTTGCTAACCGTCACTCCTTTGCCGCTATCATGTTGTTGAAATCTCTTAGCCCTCTTCTGGGCTGCCTCGCCGTCTCCCAGACCGTTTCTGCATCACTATTGCCCCGCGATGGCGATGACTCTGGTGGTCACCCCTGGATTAATCATGACGCCGTCGTTCCATTCACTCAGAAGCCTTCAGTCGTTGGTGGAAGCTTGGAACTTCGTTTCAACCCCTTCCTCTTCGTTTCGGGAGGCTGCGATCCTTACCCGGCAGTAGATGCCCAGGGCAACCTTGGGTAAGTAAACTTCCTTTGTTTTCAGTCACTCCTCTGGCATAGATTACTCTTTGAAGATGAAAACATGCTGATACGATGTGAACTAGCGCTGGTCTGAAGCCTACTGGTGGTGGTCGCAGTGGCTGCGGTGATGGTGGCTCGGCTCAAGTCTATGTCCGTCGTGGAGAGAGCCAGGGCCGGAAGGCAATTATCTACAGTTATTACATGCCCAAGGTCCGTTGGGCCAAGGGAAATAACAACGGTCACCGCCACTACTGGGCTAGTGTCGTTGTCTGGGTCAACCGCTTCGGCTGCGACGACAGCGACATCACGTCCATCTGGCCCGTCGGAATCTCCTACACCACTGACCACCTGAACTGGGGCTCGGCTTCTGCCGGAGAAGTCTCTTTCAGGTCCTCGGATGTTGGCATCGATATGGCTACACACCCCAAGATCCAAATTCACGACGAAGCCATCGCGCCCTTCACCGGCGCCGATGGTGATAAGCTTTTCGAGCGTACCCTCATCAGCTGGGATTCCCTCCCCGCGCTCGCAAAGCAGGCGTTGACGGACGTCAAGTACGAGAAGACACAGGTTCCCTTCACAGACGAGCACTTCCAGGCTCAGATTGACGCTGCCTACCGTGATGGTTTCTATGCTGGTGTAAAGAAGGAGCCTGACTGCCCTTCAAATGATGTGCCTCCAGCCGATGACCCGCCTGTCACTACAACGGCCGCGGCTGCCGAGCCTACCGGCTTGGACAAATAATCAATGACTACCTAGTTTGGAAGAAGTGGTTCGGCTTTCGACAGTTGGGTTAGGCGGCAGTTCTCGGGTGAACGATCGGACGAAAGTCTGTCCGTACTGATCTATTTACAATTCGTTCACCGGTTTGTCCATAAAGAACTTTAAAAGGCCATCCGATACTTAGACGAGGAATAATAAGTCTTAATTTCTGAACTAGTTCACCACATGAGAGCTTAGATACATGATAACATCTACTTCAAGTGTCCAGTGTACAGTTCTAAAACTCTTCGGAGCAGGCTAGATAGTGTCGCAGCTCTTGATGAACGTTTCTAAAAGTTCAACTCAAGATTATCAGCATGATCTACAGATTTCTTTAGCCCCAGTCATTATATGTACTGCGTATCCCAGACTGTCTCCTGAACGTTATAGCACAGCGACGTTGAGCGTTCAGATCGGAACATCTCAGTTGAGGCGTCATAGTTGCGTGCCCCTTCGATGGGAACAAATTTTTCATGTTGTGATATAGCAATTAACAAATGTGACTTAACCGCAGAATTTAACAAATATCTATCTTACTTCGGAGTAGATAACCCCCTAATTTTGGCTTTATAGACCTGAACTAAGCACATCCGCCTGATGTTTATGTGATACTGGCCACTATCCACCGTGAATACAATTGGTAAGTTTTCGCCGATCTGCCTACTGTTTTGAGTTCTATTAGATACCTGACGGCAGAGGCTTGTGCGAAGCGGTGGGCGCCGGTGGGGCCTTGGAGGGCATCGGGCCAGCCGGCTCCGGATCAGTGGGGTCACCTCCATCCTCATCGCCGTCGCCGCCCGGAAGATCGGCATAGAAACCCTCATCGAATGCCTTGTTCAAGTTATCGCCAAAGTTCTTGTCGATAAGGGGACCGAGGTGTGCTCGAAAATGGCACCGTCTAGCTGCTTCTGTGCAGGCTCCGGGAGCATATCCCAGTCGATGATTGGGAGGTTGAGGGTGTTTTCCATGTTCTCGGTGAGCGGGCCAACGATTTTCTTGCCCCAGTAAGCCACGAGCGGATGCGTGGGTCTGCCCACCAGGCTAGCGCCCGACGACCACTTCGTGGCGGGATATGAGCCAATGTTGTACACTCCATTGTCGGTTTGGTAGCTGATGCCCACGGGTTGCGCGGTGTTGACTTCGGCACCGTAAATCCATACCACGATGGATGCCCAGTAGTGACGATGCTCCTTGTTGACTTTGGGGACGTAGAAGGAGTACATGATTCCGGTGCGTTCTTTGACTGTGCCAGTTCTGACATAGAGCTGGCCTTCACTAGACCCACAGTCGCCATTTCCCTTGCCGGTAGGCTTGAGACCGGCACTTCATTTTAGTCAGTCTCAAAATCTTATAGCTAGTCACCATCAGAAACAGAGTAGATGTGCACATACCCGAGATAGCCTTCAGCATCTACGGCTGGGAAGGGAACACATCCTCCCAAAACTTTGATGAAGGGCTGAAAACGAAGTTGAAGTTCTCCCTTAGATCCAGAAGCAGCCTCAGCTGGGAGAGAGTGGATGTCGTCATGGTTCTTCCACTTGCCATCTACGGCCACGTCCTTTACTCGCGCTTGCAAGGTGGCCGAGAGGACACTCGGGACGCTGGCAAGCAGGAAAGTTGCAAAACTAATTAACTTCACTGTTTCGGTCGAGCTCGAGTTGTCGAAGAAGGTGGTAAATGACAACCAGTGTCTGCATTGGCTATTATATATCTCTGGCCACCTGGCGGCGTCGTCCATGGGAGCAGGCGTCAAAAGGCTGCAGTCTCCGTGGAATAGATAGAATGAGGCTATCATCTCGTAATTCGAACACAATATTCCAGCGGCTAAATCAACGGAGAATCACGGTGAGAAAGCATAAAGAGTCGAGCCGTTAGGGATAGTATCCACTTTCAACGAATTGCCGTAACCTTAATATTACTACCCGTTGGAGAATGAGGCTCAGTTACCTAAGTGATCATCATGGTCTGTATACGCTAAACGTACCGACCTAGACGCCTCAAAAGAATTTTTCCCCATGCCTGGTAACTTACGAAGCATGATTGAAACATCTCGTGATTGTATGAAAAACAGAAAAAGCAAAAACGGAAATTTGGACGGTCGCTCCGAAACTCGGTTGGGCACCTTGATAGTTCCACAAGGACACGAGTGAGAGACCTATTGGCTATAACAAGATCGGCGAATATCAGATTTTTTATCTACCTAATGGCCTCAAATCCAGGCAAATCCTCATGGTCTTTGGCTTGCTTAAAACTCCCAGACTCCCAAACTTTACGGATTCGAGGCTTCTGGCCGTATCCTCATCTCCAGCCTCTACTTCTTCAAACAATTCAAAATGCGTTCTCTCTACTATTATCTCCTTCTGAGCCTTTCGCTTCTGGGAGTCTATGCCGGTATCTTGGAAGAGCACGGGTACACGGTTGAGGAATACCAAAATGGACTATACATCGTCACCAGTCCCCATTACTCCGGGGGAAACGCTCCGCTGGACAAGGTCAGAATCAACGTGGAAAAGAAAACCATGACCGTGTACTTAGCCTACAATGGCAAGGAAGAGGACCACGAGGACAAGTTGTACATGTCCCAAGTTCTCGCGGCTCTTTGCGATAAGGAGGGAATCGATCCCGACGATTTGTGGTGGGTCGTTATTAACGACGTCGAAAACGTCGCTACAAAGACAGCCATGACCCAGTACCGCACTAAGTACGGCCTCCGTTTCAAAGACGAGATCAGAGTCAAACCCGATCAGGAAGCGGACTGGGCTATCTTCAACCAAACTCCTTTCTACCGAGCCGTATACCGCATGCTTCCTCACAAGGGCATTGACCAGATCATTATTAAGAGGGAGGACGGTTAGACAAATATTGTCAGGCCTCGCCGGTTAAACCCCGTTGGTTAAGGGATAGCTTAAGGGGTATAAGGGGGGGGACTAAGTAATAAAGGAGCAGCTTAGGTATATATAAAGCGCTAGTAATACGCCTTAAGAAAAAAGTAGATTTTAATAATTTACTTTAAGGACCCTAATAGTAATTAGCTTTTATAAGCTTCTTCCCTATATTATATACTTTTTAATAATTTAAAATCTTTATTTATAAAAAGGACTAGGCTAGGAGCTTAAAATATTAATAAGAATAAAACGTAATAAGAGAGCGTAATTAGTATTATAATAATAAAAAAAGAACGACTTATTTTTATTAGACCCCTTAAAATTACCTCTTTTTTAATAAATAATATAAGAGTAGAGTATAAAAGGACGAACTATATAATAATAATATAAAAGGACCGTATTATTAAGAATATTAATAAATTTTAAATAAAATAGTAAACTTCTTACCCTCGCTTATTAATACCTAAATTAAATAATAAGTAATAAACTAATAAAACTATAAAAATAAGAACGATAATTAGAAAAAAAAATCTTTATAGTAACGTATAAAGAGCGCTTATATAAAAAATAAATAAATTTAAAACGCTTATAGAGCTTTTTAAGTAATCTAGCCCCCGTATTAAGAGCTATAATTTTAATTATAATAGCTTCGGACGTTAATTTTAATATAAATAAGAATATAAACCCTTAGATTAAAAATAGCTTAATAAGCGAAGCTATATTTAAAGCGCTACTTAAGTAATAATAAAGTAATAAGTTTATATTACCTAAGCTTCTATTTATTAACTCTTTTTTAACTTAAATAAGCGCTATAAGTAGAACGTTTACGTTTAGACTACTATCCCTACTTAACTTATTATATATTAATAAATTAGTATAGGATTTATAAAGCTTTTTATTTAATTACTACTATTACTTTAATTTATAAGCTTAATAAATAAAAATAGACCGTAATAAAATAATATATATAGTTAGCTACCTAAGTAGTAGCGTAAAGACTTTTTAAATATACTATATTTTTAACTATAAAAAGGTCCCTAGGTTTATAATAAACTAAGTTATATAAGAAAAACTAAAGACCTTTTTATAAAATAACCTCTTTAATCCCGCTAGCTAAGGGATAGTAATAAATATATACTTAAATAACGTTTTATAAAGCTAAAAAAAGAGGGTTAACGAGTTCGTTAATTATATTAATAAGCTTAAAATAGAACTAAAATATATCTTAATAAAGAAATAAAAAATCTCTATATTAATAAATAAGCTATAGCCCGAACTATATTTTATAATAATATTATAAATAGAACTTCTATAAACCCACTTATAGCTAGTATTATTAATAAGACGTATTAAATAATCCTTATTATTAATATAGAGCTTACGAACGTCCCCTAAGTAATATTTTAACTCTAACTTAAACGAGTTAGTAAGGAGATATAAGGGCGTTAATAAGCTAATTATATAAAAAATATGCTATAACTTACTTAGTAAGGATACTATATATTATAATTATAAAGAAACTAGCTATATTATAAAGGATTACTTATAACTACGGGAGTAATATTAATAATACTATAACTATAGTAAAACTGGGTACTTTATTAATAGTTACCCTAGTGTTATATATTATAAATATAATTAAAAGGGGTATAAGGCTACTAGTTATTAATTAAACCTCGCTCTAGCTAAATAGTATAAACTAATAATAAACTTAAATACTATTTTAATAAAGAGGGTAGTTAGTAATTAATAAGGGTAGTGCTTAAACGTCCCGACCTATATATACTTAAATAGCGTATAAAAAAAGCTAAGTACCCTTATTAATTTAGGAGTAAAAAAGAACGTAGTTAATATCGAGCTACTTAATAGCTTTAATACTAATCTACGAATTTACCTATTACTATAGTTAATAAACGTTAAGGGTAAATAAATAAAGACGTTAGAGAGTTATTACTTATAGCTTCGAATTATTAATAATAATAATATAATAAAGATATAGCTATATCGCTTTATAATAATTAATATTACAGTACTAACGCTTATCCTTAGTTTTTCCTAACTAAAGAACGTTAACTTACTAATTAATTAGAAATAAAAAAAGTAGTAATATCTAATTTATAAATAATATATCTACTTAAATACCCTAAAAAAGGGGCTACTAAATAACTTAGTTTTAATAATACTCGCACATATCGTAATTAACTTAGCTATAAATAATAACGTAGTATTAGCGAGCATAGTTAAAAATTAAAAACTATAATACTAAGATTTTAATAACTTATTTTTAAAAAAAAAGGCTATTTTATTACTAAATAGAGTATTATATAACTACTATATTAAATTAAATAACGCTATACCTATTCCCTAGGGACCTATTTACTTATTATTAAATTATAAGCTTAAGATTTTACAAAACTATTTAATAAAAGTAGAGGCTAGGGGCTAGATATACCCTTTTATAAGCCCGGCTAAAGTACTTATTTTTTTTATATTTAAAAAAAGAGGGGAGCTATAACTTTATATTAACTATAAAGTAATTAATAAAATTATATAAAAAAATAGAACGCTACTACTACTAATTAGAGAGATATTAAATAAACTATTTAATACTTCCGTTTTTATAAAACTAGACTTTAAAAACGCGTATTATTATATACATATAGCTAAGGATAATAAGTAAAAGACGGCTTTTTATATTAAATACGGGTAGTTCGAGTACTTAATTATACTTTTTGGGCTAACTAACGTACCCATAACTTTTTAAGTATATATTAATAACGTTCTAAGTAGCCTAGTTAATACTATTTATATTATATACCTAAATAATATTTTAATATATAATAATAACTACGTAGTATATAAAAAGTATATATATAGCGTATTATAAAAACTATAATAATAGAACTTATATATAAATAGTAATAAATATAAGTTCTATATATTACGTATAGGATTCTTAGGGTATATTATATTTAATAAAGGCATAAAAATAGAACCTATGCGTACTAAAGTTATAATAAATTAATTATTTTTAAAGAGTATTAAAAATATATAAACGTTCTTTAAATTTACGGGGTTTTATTATAGATTTATTAATAATTATATTAAAATAACTATACTTTTAATAAACTTATTAAAAAAGGCAAAGCTAAGATAGTTAGAGTTACTAATACCTACTATAAAGTTATTTAAAAGGCTATTAATAATATTTATTAATACGCTAATATTATAATATTTTAACCCTATTTTACTTACGTAGTTATAAATAAACGCTTTAGTTCGAGTTATTAACTTAGTAATTATATAATTATTTAAGGGTAATTAGTACTTAATTATTTATAAGTTAAGGAAATTAATAAATATAAAAAACTATTATAGTATAAGTAATATAGAGCTATTAATTATTATAAATATACTAAGAAACTAATAATACTACTTTACTTATAGCTAAGATTAGGTCGTAATATTTATAAACTATTTTAATTTATAGTTCTTAAATATTAAAAAGAGGCTAAATAGAAAATAATTATACTAATTAGACGAACTTATAGCGTTTAATATTAAAATTAAGTTTAAGCTAAGTATTAAGAACTTAATAAATAGACTATTATAAAAACCTAATTATAGTAAAAATAGTAATAATAATAAAATAGAGGAGCTATTATTAAAAATAAGAGAAGACTTATATAATATAAGAAATATATAAGAACTTTTTAGAATTATAATAATAAAATATACGAGGGCAAGCTATAGGAGTAGCTCCTAAGTAAAAAGGATAATAAGTATTTTAAAAATAAAACTAGTAGTAATATAAAGAAATAAGTAAAGGAGGTTAAGAGCTTTAATTTAAGGGAGCTCTGAGGAGTACTTCGAGAGGTATAATAAGATTATAAGCTTAGGGTATTAGAATTATAGTATAGTATTTAGGGAGCTACTTAAGCCTATTATTAGAACTATAAATTATAAGCTACTTATTCTATAAGACTCTAATATAATAAGAGTACCCAAAATAGTATTTAATAAAGAGGGGTTATTAATAATAAGTTAACTACGGGCTACTTAATAAGAGGACGCTTTTATAAAAAATAAGTAATAAACTAAAAGGAACTAACGGCTTTACTTAATTAAGAAAAAATAGTAATAGAGCTAAGTATACGACTTAAAAAGGCTACTATATTATAGTAGTTATATTTATATATTATTATATAAGGGGCTAAAGAGAGAGGTTATTAAAGTATATTATAATATACTTATAGTAGAATATTATAATATAAAGCGGATAATAATACTATTAAAACGCTACTATGATTAAAATAGAATAAATAAGGATATAAAAAGTTATATTAATACTTATATAGTATACTAATAAATAAAGCTTTATTATTATAAACTATATAGCTTATTATGCCCCCTACTTACCCCGGTTAGGCTATAATAAAAAATATTATTAAACTTTATTACGGGCTTATTTATATTAACTATACTAATTAAGAGGCGCCCCTATAACGCAGTACTCGTTATAATAAACCGATTTATAAAATATAGTATTTATATTACTATAAGGACGACCCTTATAGCCTAGGGATTTATAGATTTCTTATTTGTAAAGATCTTTATAAAATTTAAAATATTTAAAAAAATCGTCTTTAATAGGGGCTCGTTATTTATAAATAAATTTTAAACTTATCTCTACTACTTCTTAATAATAAAGAGGTATTTTAATACTACGTTCTACTTATAAACGGATAGTTAAATAGAATGATAAAACTAATACTTAAAGTAGTACTTTTATTACTTTTATACTTAAGATTAATTAGATTAAGTATAACGTCTTTACCTAGCTAAGTTTATATATAATAACGCTTAGTACTTAGTAATTTATAAAGCACTTACTAAGGCCCTACTTAGGTTTTTACCTACTTATTTTATATTAATTTTAATAGGGACTCGAGACAGTATATAGAATATTTTAACTAAAGAGTATATAGCTTAACTACGAGCTAATTAAAAAGCTCTATAACCCCTTATATAAAAAGTACGCGAGATATATAAGTAATAAGCTAATAAAGCTAGGATAAATATATTATATAAAATAGGTAACTAAGTATTATTATTAAAGAAGAATATTAAGAAATAATACCCTAGCTAGAAGTTAATTAATAAGTATTTAGGGCTATTTAAAGTTAAATTAATAGTTAGAACGGTAGGGGTTATTTACTAACTAGACGTACTAACGTAGTATAAAATATATAATATATTTTATATATCCCTACTTAAGCTATATTAATACTATAAAAAAGCCCTTTAAAAGCCCTTATTTATTAAGAATATAAATAGGGAGCTATTTTATAAAATAAAAAATATTATATAATATAGAGGGCTAAAGAAGAGGTAATAATACCTAATTAAGTAAAGGGAATATAATAATAATAAAAATACGTAAGAACTAGCTAAGTATATTAAAAATATAGCGTTAATTAAGATATATAAAAAACGAGTTTTAATTAAGTAGCGCGCCCTAGTTTTTAATAAGCTTAATAATATAATAAACTAGTTATTAATAATAAAAAAAGAGGGCTATATAGTTATAACTAAATAGTATAAACGTAATAACTTTAATATAGCTTTTTTAATCCTTAAGATTTATAAAAGGACTATCCTTATATATAGAGGGGCCGCCCTTATCCTTATTTTTAAGATTATTAAAAAAAAAGTAATTACCTTATTATTAATAAATTTATAAATAATTAGTTATGAATATAGAGTATAGGTAGAGTAACTATACTATTTTTAAAATATTATTTAAATAGCGCACTTTATTATAAATAGTACGTAATAATATAATTATTATATTATTATAGGATAAAAACGTAGCGCGGGAGGAGTTTATAGCTACCTTATTATTATTATTATTAATAATAAGAATAAAACGGGCCTCTTTATTAACGTACTTAAGTACCTTTTACGCATTATTAATAACGATTTTATAAGTTTATTAAAACTATAAAATAATATTAGTAACTTAAGTAATAACGACAATAAAGCAATAATAAAATAATAAACCTCTAAATCGTAAACGTTATTATTTAAAATAAGAGCAGTATTTTAAAAAGTTCGTACTATAGATTTTATAAACTTAGGGACCTAAAATATTATTAGCTAATATATAAGAAAAATAATAGAATAGTAATAATACTAAGCGCTTACTATATCTTTATAAAAATAGTTCTGCGTAATATATTTTATATAACGCATACTAAATTTTAAAAAAATATTAAATAAAGGAGCGGACTAAGAGTTTTAAATTATTAACTTAGCTAATTATAGTACTTAATTTTTAGATTAAGTACTTTATATATAACGTAAGTAGGGTAGGGGAGCGGGTATACTTAGCTAACTATAATTTTTTTAGCGTTCGCTTTTTTCTTTTTTTTAATAAGAGTTTATAATAATTAGTATAAGTAGTATATAAGTAATAATATATATATAAGGTTAAGGTAAATAAAAGGGATATTAGGCTTCTTAGGTAGACGGCTACTATTATTATTACTAGCCATACTTATAATACTAACAACTAATCCGCTACTAATTATAATAACGCTACTAAAAAGAGCTATACTTATATTATAATAAAATTAATAATAAATATAATATAACTCTAAAAAAAGTTAACTTAGACGTAGAGAGTATAAAAAATTAGGGAATTTAAAAAATATTTATTAATTATAAAATCTACGTAATAAAAAAGTAGTATAAACGTTAATAAAAGTAAAAGATTATATATAATTAGGATAACTATAAATAAAAAAAAAAAAAATTAAAAATCGTAGTACTTTAAAAAGGGGTTAATATTAATAAATAAAAATAGGGTAATAACTACTTAAGTACTAATAGTTATAAAAAACGGATTATAAGTAAGAATAACCTAGGTATAGAATTATAAAGCTAACCGAATTTATTATTTAAAATAAGGGGTTTATACTCGGGCTAATAAGTACCGCTTTTACTTACCTTTATACTATATATTAAAAAATTTTATAAATAAAGGATTAATATAGCGCACGTAAACTATAAATAGCTTTTAAAATAAAGCTTAGGGAAAGGAGTACTTTATTAAGTTTTATTAATTAAACCCCGTTAGTTAAGGGATAGCTTAAAAGGTATAAAAAGGGGGACTAAGTAATAAAAAAGTAGCTTAGGTATATATAGAGCGTTAGTAATACGCTTTAAGGGAAGGGTAGATTTTAATAATTTACCTTAGGGACCCTAATAGCAGTTAGCCTCTGTAAGCTTCTTCCCTATGTCACACACCTTTTGACAAATATATATCTCTTAGTTGAGTAATTGCCTAGAGTAAGTTCAATCGTTTTTGACACTATTATTGTCGGTGTGTGTGAGTTTGACTGATCGCGTGTAGCCAGTAATTTGACTTGGAGGACACGATGATGAGTTGGCTCCTTAGTGACTGGATGGGCTGGAAACAAAGTGGTGCAAACCCAGAAGTTCGTCCCTGTGGTATCTGTAGCACTCGAACGTAGCTGTACAGCTTTTGAGCAAAAGAATACATACAACAACTTACTTGCCTCATCGAAGGAAACTAGGAGTAAAGGGGACTGGCTGTCTTACGACACAGAAGTAATGGTGAAACCTTCTGGCCGTGAGAGTGATGTTTTACACTCAGCCTCATGAAAGAACGTTGTCTCGAACGGGTTTTCACGTGACTTCTTGCTGGGTTTGACGATCGTTACGCCTAGTTAACCGACCCCATCGGCCCTTGAAAATAAGATGCTATGGGCCCCATAGCAGACAAAGTCGGACTCGGTCTATCACTGATGTCACTGAAAACCTCCCAGCGGCTGCATAAGACCAGGAATAAGAGGGTGCGTCTACTGGTAGTCTCCGGCAGCTGAATTTTAACTCTTTTCTTGATTCGCTACGTTGTTTAGTCTTGCCATCTTACTTTGACAACTCGGCTAGGATTATGTGGCGTAGGCAGAATCTCAAGCTAATGGTTTTTAGGCCTCGAAGGTGGGGTCATTGAGGATGGATGCAAAACATTAGGATGATATGAAAGGTATGCCGCCATTCAGAAAACTCGAATAAGTGGCATTCCCAGGCACAATGAAGTGCATCGCACGACGTGGGCATACTATGCGCCTCAAGTTGTGATATCGGAGCAAACATCGGGGCAACTAGTTCATCCTTGGTAAATGAAGGGTCGCTACGAACCGGAAGAAGTGGGGTTGCAACTCGGCTAGCCAAACTCTCAATGAGTGACAATTAATATGGGCTTGAATTGAGTTGACCCAAACTAGCTTTGATTAAACGGTCTGTGAGGCTGATCAACTCGGTTTCTTCGGCCATTCCCGCCCCGCCTGAATTCTTGCAAATTACCTATCTTCTCCAACGTAGCCGGACTCACCGATACTCAACGGCCTGTGCTTCTATGAGTGGCACCTTCGTTCACCGCTGTGATAATCCGCAGGTGGAAAAGGCTCCGGATGGTGTTAGTCATTTGTTTCGAGTTTCCTAAGCCTAGTAATATACTGTGGCAGATTGCATCCGGACAAGCGTTAAAGTTGAGTTGCACTCAATGAGTGATCGGCGAGTTTTCAGGCGTTAATGTCGCTACATACACCTCTACTCGGGCTATGCATATTACTATCAAACATATGTGTCTATGGCAGGTCGGTAACGCCGCCTCTCGCATTTGTTCCTTTCCAATTACCTTACCCTATATCATATCATCGGCTTTTGGGGAATGTGGAGTTTCTGCCAAGGCACTATGTTCATGGCGTTGAGTGAGTAGAGCAAACTGAATCGGTCAATCATATTTCACCGAGAGTTTCTACAACTTTTCCATCCCACACTGTATTTGAGTTGAGTGTGCCTCCATCCTTACGAGATGCTAATTTTCAGTAAAACTGGCGCTGAAAGCCAATTTTATTGCAAGTAAGGCTATCAAGCTGACGGAAACTCCGTCATCGACACAAATGCCCGTCCTAGATATAAGGAATCATCCACGCAAAACGTGCCATGTATCAGACTAGCTATATTCCAGAGGACACTGCACTCCTTCTCAGTCCTCCAGTCACTCCTTAATTGCCCATCATGATCCGACACGCATTGACTTTGCTTCTGCTCTCGACGACCATTACTGGTCAGGTCACCTCTCCCGACAGTCCTTACAACCCCGAGTCGCAGGATGACGGCGATGCATTGGCAGAGAGGGCCGTCAGCCCTGGGATTAAACCTCTCCCAAGTGTGAAGCCGGCCCCGGGCTCGAAGCCAGCCCCGAGTGTCGTGCCTCCCCGAAATCAGACGTCATCTCACGTTCCATCGACGTTCTCCAAGTCGATCCGTATCACCACTTCCTCTCACTGGAGTAGCTATGCTCCTTCCTCTTCCCGGAAACCGACATGGAGCCCGCTTCCTTCTTCTACCCGGAAGCCTAGTCAACTTCCTTCCTCAACATGGCATAGCAGTGCCCTGAAGCCGTCGTCCACGCCGGCCCCGATCCATGTGAGCAACGGAGAGACGGTTGCCGCAGCTGTCGGCGCGGTTATTATCGGAGGAATCCTGGGTGGCTTTGTCATGGCGCCCTCTGGTGCGCTTCTGCCCATCGCGGCGGGACAGACTGCGGTATTGTCGGCAGCGGCCGGCTCCGGGGCCGCCGGGTCGATGCCCGAATTCGAATTGGATCCCGTCGAAGACAAGCCTGATCTGCCCGAGTCTGTCCCGGAGGTCAAGCCCACCCAGCAGAAGCCCACTGAGAAGCCCACCGAGAAGCCTGCGACGCCCACGCAGGTCCCCACTCCCTCTCAGTCTTATGACCCGGAGACTGCATCTGAGACCTACGACCCATGGACTTCTTCCGCACCGTGGTCATCCTCGGCTCCCCCATCAGAGTTTCCTTCCTCAACGAGCGCACCCTTCTCCTGGACCTCATCAGAGCCTGCCTCCTCTCTTGTGACCACCTCATCTGCGTGGAGCACTACCATCGCCACTTCAACTTCTTCAGCCGCTCCGACTAGCACTGCCCTCAACTGGATCGACCACGACAAGGTCGCCGCCTTGAACGAGGCAACATCTCTGGGATTGGAGGGCCAACTTCAGCTCCGGTTCAACCCTGAGCTGTTCGTTTCTGGAGGTTGTGATCCCTATCCGGCGGTTGACGCCTTTGGAAGTCTCGGGTAAGCCAACAAACATCTTGAAACAACATAACAGATAGCATGAGCTAATCATCATTTACAGAGCTGGTTTGAGACCTACCGGTGGCGGACGAAGCGGATGCGGCAACGGCGGAACCGGACAGGTCTACGTCCGCCGCGGAAGCAGTCAAGGCCGTACCGCCATCATGTACTCATACTACTTCCCCAAGGTCCGCTGGGCCAAGGGCAACGACAACGGCCACACTCACTACTGGGCCAGCATCGTCGTCTGGGTCAACCGATGGGGCTGCGAGGGCGACACGGACGTATCGGCCGTCTTCCCCGTTGGCGTGTCGTTCACCAGGGACCACACGGTATGGGATACTGCACAGACTGGTGACATCTCCTACTTAGAGTCGACGCACCCCAAGATGCAGATTCACGACAACGCCATGTCGCCTTTCACGGGCGCCGATGGTGACAAAGTCTTTGAGCGCACTCTCGTGGCTTGGGATGCCCTTCCTGACGCAGCTGAGCGCGCGCTGTCTCTTGTTGAGTATGAGAAGACCAAGGTGCCGTTCATTGACGCCAACTTCCAGACCTATCTCGATGCTGCGTATAAGGAGAGCTTCTACGGCGCCTTGACTGATCAGCAGGGCTGCGGCGGCACCAACTAGGTGAAGTGAGCCTTAGTAATCGGATATCGTGGAAGCTGAAGCTTTGGATGCGAAGGACGCATATAAGAGTAGCTGAATAGATTGATACTACGAATTAATCACCAACTCTAATCAATTTGCGTTGAGAGCCACGTGCATGTCAGGTTACAATATGGAGTCTCTCACATTACTTTTACGTTTAAAAACTCTCAGGATATTCAACCTCACCAACCGGATCAAATACCGCACGCGAGGACCTGAACATTTGATGAATAAACTACTCGGAATGGCTGGAAGACAGGACGACATTCCGAGACCATCAGCCTGCCTCGGGCACGTCACCGAACTCTTCATCCCGCCGGCGAGATCTTGCCTATTTCAACAGAGGTCCCCCATGCTTCAAATCCCGGGGATCCCACTTGGACCGAACCATTGGAGACAGCTATCCATTCTAAACACCCTCTTGACCCTCCATCTTGCCAGGTCTGCAACAAAACTGCGAAACACAGCCCATCCAATGCTATCTTGGTCGCTAATCTGGCAGAGCCCGCGTTCCGGCTGTCCGTAAAAGGCAAGGTGGAGCAGTGACAACGTCAAGCGCGGGCCGGATTTGCTTCGAAAATGCACGAAATGCGGGGAAAGATGGGAAAGATGGGGATGAGGGTTGGCCAGCGTTCCCGCCGGTTAAGCCTGATTCGGTAATTTTCCGCCGGCTAGTTGCCTTATGGGTTTCCCGCGGGTTATATTCCCTTTCACGAGATGCTCGTGGATACGTGAGGACGCCACTCTTGGGCGACGAAATTCCCCAATGAGGGACCTGGAGATGTGGATGACGGAGGGTATATAAGGGGATTCAGAACTCTTGAGCGATGACTGCGATCCTGCGAGTTTGATTTCATGTCTCTTTCACTTTCTCAAAGTGCTGTATCCTGATCACGAACACTCCGTATTTCAACCCGCACGCATTATAGACGCCATAACTAGTAGATATCTCTGTTGAAACTCTCTCGAATCTTCACAATGCCTCACGCTGAATCACCTACGCCTGATGCCCCTCCTACCATCAATGGTGTCCAACTCCACGTCAACGACGACCTCCTCTCCGCCAACGAAGTCGAACCCCTCATTCAATCCCACCTCACAGAAGACTTCGATGTCCTCCGCCAACGGTACCGTCAACACGGCTACCTTCTCATCAAGGGCCTCATCCCCCGCGAAGACGTGCTCTCCGCACGCGAATCATACTTCAACTCCCTCGCCCCTTCAGGCGTGATCAAGCCCGGCACGTCTCCGCGAGAAGGCATCTTCGACGACGCAAAGTCAGCCGCGGATTACCCAGGCATCGGCGCCGGCAGTGTCAAGAACGCGGCGCCGGGCGAGACAGACCGCTCCGAGATCTTCACCGAGGCGGCGCTCAAGGCGCATACCGAGGATTGGTATGCCGGCTCCGATGACGGCTCAGTCCGGGGCTTCTGCAACCACCCGGTCCTCCGCAACTTCGTCGCCGAGTTCACGGGCTGGGGTGACGAAAACACCCTCACCGTAAAGCGCACGCTCCTCCGCAACAACACCCCAGGCAACAAGGCCATTGGCGTGCACTATGACCAGTCCTTCATGCGCTACGGCGAGCCGACGTCCGTGACGGCATGGGTGCCGATCGGAGACGTCCGGCTCGAGGGCGGCGGGTTGATTTACATGCAGGACGGCGAGAAGCTTGGCGAAGAGATTGAAAACGAGTTTACAACGAAGGCAAAGGCAGCCGGGATGAGCGATGAGGAGACAAAAAATGCGTTCAATGCGAATATGATGAGCACTGGATTCTTGTGTGATGGGCCGGCGGACTTTGGACGGCGGTATGGGAAGAAGTGGCTGGTGAGCGCGTACGAGGCCGGCGATGTTGTCTTCCATTCGGCACACATGGTATGTTTCTTCCGCATTTGCATCAGGAAGTATTTTTGCAGATTGCTGACTACGATACTAGATTCATGCTTCGACCAAGAATTACGACCCTGAGGGGCGCATCCGACTTGGAACGGATCTGCGCTTTGTCGACAAGCGCCGCCCATGGGATACTGTAAGTCATGTTATGCCTGCTTGCGATGCTTTACTTGAAGAACGTCTCTAATAAACAGCAGCGTTGGGATAAGCATTACAGCTTCAACGATGGCGTCTGATCCGACCGGGGCCATTGCGCGTGACGCCGAGGACATCCCGACGCACGCATCTACGATGCAAAAATGTGTGAAGAGAAGAGATAGAGTCGACAATGACCATGACACATAGCCAGTGAAATCGAATCATCTTGATTGAAAGCTATCAAGTTGTGACCATTGCTCCTTCAAAGTCTTTACCAACGCCCCTGTCTTCCATTGGACGATGGTCCTTACTTGTGCGAGATACTTGATTGTATGTTCTCGTTCGAGGGGATGTCTTATCAAATGGCCGCCTGAGAGAAGTGTTAGGGTCACGGGGCTAGCAGGTATATCGTATCGATTGACTTACACAGAGACAGCATGTGTGCGGGCAAGTAGTATGCGTTGACAGCCTCATTTGACCGGGCCAAGCCCATGAGCATACATAAATAGAACGTGATTTCACGCTGTGTCATGTTTAGTCGAGTGCATGCGTTTCTTTCGACTGCAACTCACCTCGCTGTCCATCCTCTTCTTCGTTCCCTCGAATCCTGCTGTCGGATTTGAGCTGTTGTAATCCTGGAAGGAAAATATCGCTTTCGAAGCGTAGTAGTACCCGAGTGCAACGGTGCCTGCATGGGCCTTGCTGTCAGTGACTCTCCTACTCCATAAAGTCAAGAGGAACAGAGCAGCGTTTATTATGTGAAGGTTCATACCTGGATCTGCGGCCATCCACAGGGTCGGGAACGGTCTTCCTTTGGCCACATCCGCCCGTTCATAGAAAAGGGGCTGGAAAGATAGTGGCTTCTCTTTAAACCACACGTCGACGTCATTCTGCAACTCCTCCCAAGTCTCTGAGCTGCTTGTGCTAAATCCCGATCCGTCCTCCGGGAAGAAGAGTTTCAGCACTTTCGCAAACAGATAGACGATTCGGTTCGCGTGCGCTGTGTCGTCGTTGCTTCTGAACGTAGAAGACCTCTCAAAGTTTTCTAGGCAAATCTCGATTGGCGTCCTGCGAACTAGGAACACATAGAGTGCTTGTCGTAGGTGGACCCAACTCGCGGCCTCAGCCAGCCCGCCTTGCGTCACGAAACGGGCAATGGCGTCGTGATTGAGCAGGTTCCTCGTGCCTCGAAGGTGATGGTAGTGGGAGTCTGTCTCGTTGTCGTACTCTTCGTAGAGCCGCATGATCACGACAGCCGTCAGCAGAATCGAGTCCCATGTCTCTGGGGGTTGGGAGAAAGCTTCGATGAGCAGTTCGATGCAGCGATTGTGGTAGTACGTGCTCTCCAAGTCCGATTTTTCGCTTGTGTCGTCGTTCCCCTGCGTATCGAAACGACTGGCTAGTGCGAAGATGCCGTTGAGCAAGATTGGCTTGCGAAGGGCGAGACGGGGGACGTCAAGGGTGAAGGGGCGAGCATCGTGACACGCATCAATCTGGGATCATTAGATGCTATTGTATCCTCGCCAAAAAGGACGGAAATGGTGTAAGAGAACACTCACTGAAGGCGCTATTCTCAAGATATACGTGCGAAACAAGAAGGCCTGGCGTCCGGTAAATCCGCAATGCTCGGGGTCCACGGGCTGAATACGGAATTCTGCATCCGAAATGAGACTCTCAGCACGCTCCGAGGCAATCTGGTGTGAAGACCCGGCCTGCGTTGACGGCGAGTCCCCTAAGAGATATGAAATCTGGAGCTGTGGCTGGACCTCTCCAGATTGCCACTGTACGCTATCCGAAGTGGTGCCATCTCGCGCCGAGTCGAGATACCCGGGGCTTGATGTGAGGCTATCCCGGTGTTGTTGGCTTTCCTGCGGCGGCCCGCTGTTCAACACAAAGCCGATGGGCGCACTACCATCGCCGTGAGATCCATGTCCGGTGAATCGTTGTGCCGGGGCCTCGGCCCGGAACGCGTGCGTTGCCGGCGGTGAGTAGCCGAAGTTGAGCTGTCCTTCATATGGCGTCAAGCCGTGCGGGGATGGGTGAGATGTAAAGCTGTTACTTCTGTCGCCCGCTGTACGAACGGACTGGACGGCCGGTGATGAGGATGCCTCGGATGCTGCGTCGTCTACACGACTAACTTCGCTCTTGCGTCGGGCTGGACAGAGAGAGTAAGTTCCTGACCTGCATGGAGGGATTGAGTGATCGGCAAATGAACAAAAACGAGGCGGTGTGCGAGAAGCAAAAGCTGAAAGGGTCACCTCGGAGAGGAGGGGGCTAGCAGAAGACCCGGAGGGCCCGACGGGAAGGTTGGGCGCGGTAAAGCATCATCTGAGAAAGGAAGGTCAAGTCAAACCTCGGTGATCCGCCTTCTGAACTCTGTCCCCGGAGAGAGCTGCCTTTCTGGAGCTACCCGGCGCATGCTTAAAGCGTAACGTCGTGTCAAAGTGACATTCGAGATCGGCCTCGAAGCAGGCGCCGCAACCCGTCGCGCCGGGTTGAACAACACATTTACGGTGACGCCGCCGGCAGGCGTCACAGCAGCGTCGGGGCTTCATATACGGTCCCGGCCGCCGGAGGAGGGGACCGGAGCCTTATGTTTACTCGTATCCTCTCTCGCCCGCCGAGGTCTACGCAAAAGTCCGAGTGTCATCCGACTGTGAGCCCATCTGTTCGGGTATCTCCTAGGTGTATTGCGGTGTGTGACTGTGCCCTTGTTTCTGTTGACGTTTCTCTCTGCCTTTACCTCGGAGAGTAATCAAATCGACTCTGAATGGGCCGTTGGCGGTGGGTTTGCTTGCCGGAATGGGAGCGGGTGAGCAGACGACCGTACGATTTTGCGGGGGTGGAATGAAGAGAGTTGAATCCCGCGGGATACATGGCCTTTTGAAGACATGGGGAGCGCTTGGTCGGGGCTCGGGATCGACGCTAGGCGGGGGATAAATTGCGGGGTGAGCCCCCCTTCAAGGGAAGAAGTGTTTGTTGTCGAAACCATGACTTGTTTTGTGTCACGTTATTCCCTTCGTCGCCCAATGGTCCTGTTGTTGAGCAGGGTATCCATATCAATCAGAGTCTCCCCAGTTCTTGGTGTAAGTCGGAGTAGGTTGGCCAAGTGAAGTTATCATCGTGAAAAAGTCTCCGTTGATGTCGACGACCTGACGGAGAGAACAGCTCTGCAGCTGGGGGATGCATCGAGTCATGTTCAACAGAAGGCCAACGAGAACCATTCAAGATTCAATACCAGCTGCTGGGAAGAGATACTATGGGGGTACTTATAGGGCCACCACGAAGGAGCTTTCCGAGAGTCCGGTCAGAATCCCGCCCGATCTCCGGCCAGGCCATCGGGCTCTGAGCCAGCGCCCGACAACAGGGCACCGGTCAAGACAATTTAGACCGCAATCGCCGCCGTTTACCTATATTAGGGAACTCATGTCGCCATCCTAAGTGTGACATCTCGATGAGGTCTATTTCTCCGATGGCTAATAGTGTCTATTAGGGACTTCAGCCGCCCACACTCAGCCCGTGACAAAACTAGAGCGACTTCTCAACTCATCACCCCTTTCGAGTGAGCCAGTTTCAGTAGTTCCTAGCCTAACCAAGATTCTCGTGCTATGCCCGGAAGGATAGATGTGGGACGTCCGAAGTATCTTTCTCGTCAAGGCACATCCACCCATCGCATTCGATTCGCTCTCTATCGCAAGCATACGTCAACAATCATAAACAGCTTCGTAGCGATTCCTCTATACCAGAGGCCCTGCGCCGCCCTAAGTAGCATCACGGCGGCCTCAAACATAGTCCGGTGAACATTCGGGGAATTCCGAACCTTAAGCCGAAGCCCACGCGATTCAAGTAGCCTAAACATCTACCACAACATCGAGGCACAAGCTCTGGCATCGGCCGGCAACTCATAGTCATTCAACTCACTCATTGCCTGCCAACATGATTGCGTTGATTCAAGGTGATATTGCGAACAGATGTCAGCTGTCTCATTTTGCTACACGAAAAACTGCCTACGACACTCAAGAGCTAGATCTATGATCTATCTTACCAGATCCATCGCCGATGATGGCAGAAGGTAACTAGACGAGATGTCTTTGATCATCGTAAGCATCGTCAAGAGGCACTAGCACACCGTGATCGCACGCCTCAGTACAAGGAATAGAATTGTATTCAATTCGAAATCCGATGAGGGATGTTGGTAAAGTGATCATATCTCATTGCATCTGACATGAAGGTGAGTCGTAAGTTAACTGAGAGTATCGTGACATCTCATGCAAATATCGATCCATGAAGTCTCTGTACTCAATAACGGTTCGATGAGCTCTATCTGGTGATGATGAATCATGGCAGATTCATAGACAGCATGGTACCGAAGTGCAGAGCTCACCCCAACGAAACCTGGAGTCCAAGTAACCTTCATGGCCCTGGTGAGAGATGGTCATCGATTCCCTCAATATTCGATATCATTCTTTCAAGAGTAGCTCGGAAGACAAGTCCCTAATTGAGGTCAAAGTTTTGACTGAGTTGAGGTCTATGACAGAGCCGCCCTTCCCAGTGAGATCTGGTGAGCATGCCATCAGGATGTCACCGGTGAAGGGCAACTCACCTCACAATCCTTACTCAAAGTAGTGGTCGATCATCGGAACACCCTATGTAACCTAGCTCCCAATGACTTGAACAATGTGCAAATGAACCGCTCGAGATGGCCCGTAAGGTTCGCAATTTCATCCCGCTTCCTGTTAATCTTCCTTAGCTCAGGTTACAAAAGTTATTACGGTCTCCCTGCCACTTTAGCTCACACTCATGTGATCGGAAGGACATGACTAACGGAATGTCACTGATTGGTTCATCTTTGAGGGAGCACAGAGCTCTTATGTAATCTTCTTTTTGGGACCAAGCTAACCTTGATGATGAGTGGCGTACTCTCAGTACGTACCTGATCTGAGAACCCAGCGGCCCAGATCTGGTTTTCGCTGCGATCTTTCCTGATTTCGAGATCATCCAGTGCTGTGTGTCTAAGCATTCCTTCGCCCAACTGCACGATCAAGAAGAGTGTCATTTCCAGCCCAACTTGATCCTCATATCTTTGGCACCTTATGCCTCCTTCCTTGACGAAAAAAATTGCAGCTATCTGTATGGTAGCCGAAAAAAGGCGAGACATCATTGCAGTTAACATCGAACCGGCGCCGGTCTCCGAGCATTCGGTCACGGGCAAGCACATGGCCCCATGACAAGACGGCTCTCGGATCCGAAGACTCGCGGCGACACGCAATTGACCCGGGTCAACTTGCTGGTTCTGCTCCATCTCCGGGTCCGATTGCCCTCTACTCGGATGAGTTTTGAGTCACTCGAAGCCACTCCGGCACCGGACACAGTTGTGTGACCTGTTGGCTGTAGCCCAAGGCCAAGACTCAAGGGCTGAAATTACACTACGTTGTAGAAACGGTGACCAGTGGCCAAGGTGCAGCCAAGAAGCCAGGGCCAAGTCAACTGACGCGTCTCTAACCTCGCACCGGGCGGTCTGAGGCCTGGGCACCTTTCAGGGCATGACACCTGGCCTCGTCACAGCGAGAGAAGCAGAGATTGCAGTCAAAGTCAAGACACGAAATCGAGCACACTCGAAGCAGCGGCCAACCGCAGCCACGGAGGAGAAGGAGTTGAATCTGACTTATCCGCTATCTGTCGCTGTCGGCTATCTCTAGTCCTGCGGCCTGAGCTTCGGAATAGAGCGGGAGCATTCAGCCCCATGGGGTAAGCGGGAACGCCCATCACTGGGTGGTAGGCAATGCGACTATGGGAAGAACCGGGTACTCTATATGCAGTGACGTTCTTTTCGCGGGGTCTAAGTGATGCGGGCAAACGGTTTGAGATTTGGGGGGAAAGGGGGGATATATGCATTGCCGGTAGTGGTGATGACTTGTTTATCCTCGGCGCGAAGAGGTTACGGAGAGGGTGTTAATGATTGGACTTTGGGTTGCTAGCGGTGATACGCAACGAGGTCACCATCGTCAGCCAAGCCCACCACAGGTCACCTTGAGTGAATGACTGAGAGGAGGGGATGAGAGTCATGATGAACAGACTACAGCAAGCCTGAGCAGTGTTCAAGTTGAACATCCGAAGTATCTGGCCTATTGCCGTCTTCCGAGAGTCTCTAGTCAACATCGGTGTCCGAGTTTCGCGGTACGAAGATTGGGTTTACGGTTTACGCAGTACCTTACACTACGAGCATGAAGTGCAAAGTCCCACCGGCACAGTCCTCCGTCCGCCCAGGAGCCCCTCCTCGGCCCCGGCAGCCACGTTCAAACACGGCTTTCATTCTCATTAATCGCCTTGATGTAAGTAGGTACTTAGGGATTACAGAATGAGTGATGCTGAGGCTGAGACTGGCTGTGTGACTCGCTTCCGCATTTGGCCGAAGCAAGTTCCCGCCCCGCTGCCCTAAAAATTTCTAGATCCCGAAGACGGCACAGTTAGGGACAGCCAGTCGGGCCAGGTCTTTCAAGGTTCCTCTTCCCCTTCCCCCCTGAGGCTTGGGGCCCTGCTGCACCCGGCTCCCTCAAGGTTGCGAAGAGAACAGCGACTGGATGTCACTACTCATATGTAGTTGGGTGTGGAAGTACTTGACACCACAGCGAGCCCCCACCATTACCTCAAGGTACCCAAATTGACGACCTCGAGGTACTAAGGTACCTTGATCCCCAGTGACCTCGAAAGATTGACTCGTGTGATTCCATCTCCATCTCCTTATTCTCATAACTCCATCCTCTTACGATTCCAATCAAACTAGACACCACATCAAATCATACCAAATCGAGACCGACAGCAAGTAGACAGTAACGAAGACAAGTTCCAATCGACCCAACGAAAGGACTCCAGTTCCCCCCGTAGAAAGACAACCACAGCAAAAGGTCGTTCTCGCCCACGATGAACTGCCCTTCGCGCAACGACGACATCACGCTGGAGCATCCAGACTGGAACCAGAACCCGCCCTTCTTGTCTGCCGACCTCACCACCTGTGAGGATCTGAACGGCATTGCCAACGCCCGCGAGCAACGCAGGGCCCGGGGCGGCGCCGGCGATGGATCCGACGGCCGGGGTGACGACATGAATTACCAGACGTTGCCACGTCTGCAGCCCGATCGGAGGCTACGCGTTTCGGGAGGGTGGGAACACGGTGAGTCTTGAGTTCCTATGAAGAAATCCTGAACATTATTGTTCAACGACGTTGGGGGGTGTTACGAGTGCGATGATGCGGAGACTGCGACCAACGACATCAGGGTTTCCTCTCTCCCATTACTCACCTCACTCACCTCACTCACCACTCTCGGTGTGCATGCGGCATCGGCCGGCATCTTCAACGACATTTAACCACACACAACATTCTTAAACGCATACTAATTCTCCCCAGGTTTCCATCCCCGAAACAAAAAGGTGCATGGTGGTGATGACCATACACCTCTCCTTTGGGCCTCTGCGCCCGCCCGCTCCGCCCTCTGGGGCTGGGTGAGCTGGATCATGTCCGTCATTGGCTGCTCAGCCATCATCTCTGCCCTCAAGAGCCCCGAGGCTGTCGCGTCTTTCCTTGTCGCGACCAAAGAAACTACTCATTGTAAGTTGATCTTTCTTCATCACAGTCTCTCGAAAGACGGGGCCTCATCAACCCATTGCGCACATGTATCAAGATACGAATCTCATTCCATCTCATCTCATCCCATTGCGCCTCATCTCACTTAGGCTCCCCTTACTCCTTCTTATTCACCACCAATGCCTCAATACAATGTAAGCTGACAATATCCCAAGCCATCACCAAGCGTCACGCCCACACCCACGACCACGATCGCATTACTGCTCGCTCAACCTGCCCGACCGGCGGCCTCGGCGACGAAGATGCCTACAACACGCCCCTCCACGTCGGCGCCCTCTTCATCATCCTCGCAACCTCCTTCCTCGCCTGCGCCTTCCCGCTCATCGCCAAGAGTATTCCCGCCATCCGAATCCCCCGCCCCTTCTTCTTCGCTGTCCGCCACTTCGGTACCGGCGTCCTCCTCGCCACCGCCTTCGTTCACCTCCTTCCGACGGCCTTCACCCTTCTCGGCAACCCATGCCTGAGCTCCTTCTGGGTCGAGGATTACCCCGCCATGCCGGGAGCCATCGCCCTGGCCGGCATCTTCCTCGTCACCATCATCGAGATGGTCTTTTCCCCTGCCCGCCAGATGTGCTGCCGACCCGATGATGCCGTACTCGCCCCGAACCAACCCGAGGCTGGCGATGAAACCGATCAGGGGCAGCAACAGCAGCGCGTTGAGAAGCGCGTCATCGTTGACGAGGAGAACCGCGCCGTGCAAGTCAACTCCAACGGCGGCATCGTCCTGACCCCCGCACAGCAGCACCAAAAGGACATCCTCCAGTGCATGATGCTCGAAGTCGGTATCCTCTTCCACTCTGTCTTCATCGGCATGACCCTCTCCGTCTCCGTCGGCCACGAGTTCGTCATCCTCCTCATCGCAATCGCCTTCCATCAGACCTTTGAAGGTCTCGCCCTCGGCTCCCGCATCGCAAACATTGACTGGCCCCAGGGCAGCCTCCAGCCCTGGATGATGGCCCTTGCCTACGGCTGCACCACGCCCATCGGCCAGGCCATCGGTCTCGCGACTCACCGACTCTACAGCCCGGACTCGGAGTTTGGCCTCATCCTCGTCGGCACCATGAATGCCATCTCGTCTGGGTTGCTCGTCTTTGCCGCATTGATTGAGCTTCTGGCTGAGGATTTCCTTTCCGACGAGAGCTGGCGTGTCCTGAGGGGCTCGAAGCGCGTCTGGGCTTGCGTGCTCGTCTTCTTTGGCGCCTTTGGCATGAGTCTTGTCGGAGCGTGGGCCTAGGTGGATCCCCCGAGGCTAAGGGGGCCAGTCTGGATCGATGGTGAGGCCGGGTTCCTGCCCGGTGGTCTTCTGTTGGCTCGTCTGTGACCCTCTTGCACCTGGAAAGACGCGGTGAGGTGTCTGATTCAGAGTTAAGACGGCAACGCTGCGTAAGTGGATGGCGCGAGCCGACCCCTTACCTCGTTGCCTCGATACCAAGTTTCCATTCAACAGCTAGGTCTGTGCTTATGTATAACAACCTCTGTCATTTGCTTGTATGGATCTTGAAAATTGGTGTATCTCGTTCTTTGAAAGACTGCCGCTTGAAAGAGTTGTTGGTCAGAGTGCTTCGTTATTTGCTTTACGTTTGGTTTCGTCTATGAAGCCGTCCGCTCGTTCAAAGCAGTATTAGCGCCATACGTTCCTTAGATTAAAGAAAATTTAGAGAATGATTTGTGGATAAGACTGTTTCCCAAGTGCCGATCGAAGCAGATGACCGTCCGGCACTGTCTATGCCGAGTCTCTATGATTGTCTCCCAATACTCTCACTCTCTCTTTGCCTCTCTCTCTCTCCCCCTCCCTTCTTGCTCTATCGTTTACTGTCCTGGATTATCCAGGCTTTATTCATCTCGTATTCCACACAATCCTCAACTCACAAACGTAAAGTCACTCGGTGAAGTTCCCTCACTCACAGTCGGACTAGGCGCGACCCCACTATCATAACTCCCCCTTCTCCTGGCCTTGTGCCTCTTGCCCCTCGTCTCGACCCCTCCTGGCAATGGCACACCCCCAACAACCTCGATATCACCGTTTCCGCCGCGAGCAGCAGAAGCCGTGGTAACAGCATGCCAAGCCCTCGTCTCCTCCGCAAGTCTAGCCTCCTGATCATGCCTCTCTCTCTCCTCCCTGAACCGCATTCCCAGCGCCTCCTCCGTCTGACTGAGATACGGGAATTTCTGCTTCTGTCTCTGCGGTAGCGGAGAGGAAGGCGGCGTGGGCATGCTCTTGCGCTCGGTAGCCGTACTCCAGCCCGCGGTGTCGCGGGCAATCATGGCCGTGTGTAAGGCGCAGCATACCGATCCGGGGCCACCGGCTCCGAGTTGCCCACCGGTTCCAACTCCGCGCGGGGAAGGGCACCCGGGAACGACGCAGGCGTGGACCGCGTCGCAAAAACTCCCATTCGATCTCGCGGCGCAATGACATCCGGCAGCCCGGCATTCATGGCTCATACAGAACTGGCTCGCGGAGACGAGGAGCGGATCGTCGGCGCGCGGAGCTGGGCAGGACGGGTGCAGGCAGGCGTGGAGTGCGCAGCGGCGGCTAGACGGTTTGGAAGGGTGAGGACACTCTGGACTTGCTGCGCACTTGTGCGCTACGCAGAAGCTCGGTTGGTGTGGCGGTTTCGAGGGGTTCGCGAGGTCTGCTGCTGGTTGGGGGCAGGTTTGGGCACGGCAGGTGTCTGATTAGCGAGCGAGGGAGGTTTTTGTTAGCAAGCTTTTGGGTGAAAGAGGGTAGGCCTGAGTATGTCATCTTACGGCTGGCACAGTAGAGTCTTGATGCATCTGTTACGTTGTCTTTGCGCTCTCGACATGGCGGATATGTACACTCGTGCTGGGGGCAGAAGTGGACGCCGCCGCTGACGACGGCTCCGCAGGCTGACGCTTTGCAAGCTGTCGGTAAATCTGAGGCGTTTGTCATGTGAGTTTTCCCGTGCTTTAAATGTAATGACTATACTCAGGGCCCGGTGGATGAAGACTCACGGAACCAGCAAACTTCCTCGTGTGTTCCACCGGGCGAGACGACTCTCAGTGAGTCACACCCCGCGGTCTTGCAGAGCCGGTGATCTCTGCACCAGTTGCCGCCGTCGATTACGCTGTTGCAGCCATTGTCGGTGCAGCTGTGACTCGGGCAGTAGAGGCCGTCGCCGACGCGCGGGTGACCGCAGGCGGGAATAAGGCAAATAGGCGTGTGGAAGCTGCACATCTGGGAGTTGGTGGCCCGCTTATTGTGGCATCCGTAGGTTGCGCAAGTATCTGCATTGCCAGAGAAGCGGTTGAATCAGCATCAGGGTCGATGGGTAATGCGACATGAAGGATCAGAAAGTCACGAGAAACGTACGGCTTTGGCAATATGGCCAGTCCTGGTTTGCGTCGGCGAAAATGCGCTGGCTGGTACAGCCCTGGCAGTGGCAGCGGCCGTCTTCTCCCAGATGAACATGATCAGTACCACATACAAACAGTCGAAGAGATGATTGGGTCAAGGCAATGCAACGTACGATCTTCGCAGTACTTAGATAAACCAGCCTGTTTGGGGTTTGTACACATCTTCTCACCAGTACGTGACCGGCAGGCATCTCGAGATGACGTTAGACTGGGCTCTTCAGCAGGCTGCGGAGACTGAACCCACGATCTTTGCAAAAGATGGAGAGAATGCGCTTAGCTTTGGCCGGTGCCTCGCATTTCAAGACCTTATGAACGCAGCCAGAGTAGACGCAGTGCGGCCGGGGCGGCGGAGGCGTGGGCTGTTTGGCGCGGCAGCTGAAGAACATGATGGTTTGCAACTATGTGGTTATAGGAAATGATTGCAACTGGGCCGGTGAATGAACCTTGATGGAGTATCGGAAGTTTCTTGGTTTATCATAGGGAATGTACAAATTGGACGATGTCGCGTGGGCAATTAAAGTGACTTGATATAAGAAATCTTGAAGAGGATGAGTGAGATGAACGCTAGGCATCCAACATCACCATCAGAAAGACCAGCGCTTGTTGAACAGTGCAATCATTATCTCTCTCTGCGTACAGTCGAGCTTTGAGGTTCCAAGGACTTATTGATGAGAGAAGGAAACCGTTGTTCGATCACGATAATACCCCTGGTGATGGTTCATGTGAGAGCTGAATGCGAGACACAGCTCCTTGGAGACGGAAGAGAATTGTGCAGGGGAGGTCGAGCGAAGTGAGAGTAAGACTGTGAGTTGAAAAGCGATAAAGGAGAGCAAGAGTTTACTCTTCAGCGTATATCAATTCCGTCTCTCTTAGTAATTCCGACACTCCTTGAGATGACCAGAGAGGTGCATGGACTGTGTCTCAAGAGCGGCATTACATAAGAGAGACAGTATTCCACAACGATCGATCAACATGTTCGACTGAGAGAAGATGACCTGAGACTTCAGACTGAAGATTTCCATAACTGAAAGAAGAAGCACTTTTCAGTTGCTTCAACTAGGACAAGGAAACGGTTCTTGCGGGGCACTGCATGCAGGCAGTCGGGCCAGGTGAAGTTTTCTTAAGCATCGGATGGGAATGAATGAGTGTATACTGGTTAGCTGGCTCGACTTATTGGACCCACGAAGTCGAACTCTCGGCTGCTAGTAGTCTCATGAGTTTCATAAAGCACTCAATGATTGATGAGCTTGAGTTGAAGCGGTGGTGAGAGTGGGTGGCGGTTGCCAAAATCAGGGAAGGAGGGTTTGCCCCACCAGCCACGCTTCTGCAGGTCCACAACAGTACGTACCGGAGGCTATACCCAGTACGGCTAGAAGGCTCCAGCCACCTCGGCCTAAAGCACGTTAAGGTGCACCTTGACTGCCCCTGCATTGCAACGTGCCCCTCGTTCCCACCAGCCACAATCATCGCGAAATCAAGTTTCCCATCCTGGCGGGCGGCAAGGACGGAGATCATCGCCATCGCCAACCAGTTGCCGTTCGCCGGCTTTCCTCGTCATCAGGGTTTCCCGAGGACCTGACAGGCTGGCGACCTTGCAGGCTGGCGAAAGTATCACTGCCACTACCAGCGTCATCCTCTCTTTCTTGCTCTTCCCTACCATTGTTACCTATCGCTCACATCCCTCTCTGGCGCATACGAGACAGCTTCACCTGTTCCTATAACCTGCCAAAACACCACAACACAGCGTCTTTGATCACGAACAATGCCCTCGATTCGTCTTTGACGACTCAACAGTACCACACAACAGCTCCTGCGGCATTGAAACATCTTGCGACAATCGCTCACCCTTACAATGACCGACGAGGAACAAGGCATCCAGCGCCCGGCGCAAACCTACCAGACCCCCGACTGGGAGACCCCCACGGCCAACAAGCGTCGCTCGTTCTTTGATCGCTTCGCTCCAGCGACGACTGGCCACCAACGCGACAATAGCACCACTGCTGCTCCCACGGCGACGAACGAAGGTGGCTTCGCGAAAGAGGATACCCAACGCTCAGATGATCACGCCCATCTGACCGCTCCTACCACCGGCGCGGCGGCCGCTACAGGCGCAACGACAGCATCCAAGGCCCATCCCTCCCCAGCAGCTCGCTTCGATGCTCTCCTCCCGCCACAAAAGACCTACTTTGGCCTTTCTCGAAAGCGATTCCTTCTCTTCGTTGTCTTGCCCCTAGCGGTCTTGCTCCTGCTCATCCTCCCTCTAGCCCTCGGCCTCGGTCTCTCTAAGCGTGGCGGAGGAAAGCAAGATTTACCGCTTCCGAACAACCAAGACGTTCACACGGGTGATCTCACGTACTATGCTCCCGGGCTCGGCGCCTGCGGAAAGACGAGCAGCGACAGCGACATGATTGTCTCGGTTTCGCACTATCTGTGGGACGACGTGCAGAGCGGCGGCAATCCGAACAATAACCCGCTATGCGGCAAGAAGATCCGCGTCCGGCGTGATGGCGAGGGATCGGTGGATGTCACCGTTGTGGATCGATGCACCGGCTGCGCGCCAACCGATCTCGATTTAAGCCCGGCGGTTTTCAACAAATTGGCCAATAAGGACGAAGGCAGGGTCACTGGCACTTGGAGTTGGTTGGACTGAGCAGGTCTGGACGAATGCCTGAACCGCAAGTTGGATGGGAGTACTGCATAAGGAACATCCCGCCGGCCGGGAACTTGACGAGACATGCGAATAGTACGACTACGAGCCGAAGACGGAAAGATGTTGCGCGATGTTTGGAATTGCTTCGATACCCCTGTTGTTTTGTTCTTCATGCCTTTCATAGATACCATTGCCCTTTGAGGCACGCGAATACGAATACTTCTTACAAACTTCATGACTCCCTGGCACAGCGCAGCGAATCGGCGGACATAGTTCCGTCTATTGACCATCCCCAATGGCGACACTAACGACTGCACAACGATCTGGGTCATGGTATGTTATCGAGAATAATCAGTATCATTGAGCACAGATACTCGGCCAGACTGAGTGCCGGCCCTCCTAGCATGTCGATAACTACAATGTAACGCCGTGAAAGCAGTCCCAGGGTATCCCCAAACCATGAACCCAACATAGACGCCAGTAAGCCAACCCCGAACCATTGCCTATCCCGCAGAGAGACTGCCTAACGTCAGTTCTCACTTGGTCAACTCGCTGCGCCCTGACTCCGGTCTCGCTCCTCCGAAGCAAGCAGACCATGTCCCACGGTAGAGTTTGTCGCTCCTGACCTACGCATGAACCGACTCTGACGCTGATATTCCCAATCGATCATGCCGTGATCGGTCTCCAAAGGCGAAAGCTGGGGCGCTGGACTTAATCCCATGCTACTCTCCCCGTCACCAACGCTATACTCTGCCACCAAAGACACCCTCTTCACGCTCTTCTCTTCCCCGATAGCTGAGCTCTCAGGTTCGTCGTCATCGTGCTCCTCCAAAATGTGCCGCCTACTTGCGGTCGACCTCAAAACGCGCGCCGGCTTCTGGAGCTCGAGGTCACTAGCGCTGAGCCAGCTCCCAAACTCCTCAAAGGTATGCCTCCTCGAGTTTGGCACCCCCGCAGGCGCAGGCCCCCGGTGTGTGCTGTGAACGGTGACACCCGACGACATGTTCGCATCCTGCTTCGTCCGGTGCCCCGTTGCCTGATTAGACGGTGTCGGAAGCACGCCCGCAGTCTTGAGGTTTCGCAGAAATGGGAACCACTCCCTCAGCAGCGGCCAAACAAGCGGCAGGTTCGATACGTAGACGGCCACGCTCGCTTCACGGATGTACCACAGCATGTACGTAGGGCTGTACGGGTCGGTCAGGTTGAAGATCTTGGTCAGCAGCGCCGCGACGATGACGCAGATGCCAAGGCTGAAGACGAATAAGAGAACGACCTTTTGCTTCCAGGGCACCTTCATACGAAAGACGAGCGGAAGGGGAATCATTAGCATCAGCATGTCGGAAGAGATGTTGAACCAGCCCTGGAGGATGGCGTAGTTCTCATACGTCGTGCATTGCGGGTCGGGTGGCGGCATAGCCCAGTAGCCGCTGAAGGGACGGCAGGCGGCGAACATTGTTATCTGCGTCGCGGTCCATCCAAGAGCGACGTACATTGCTAGCCAACGCACGAGGCGCTGAGCGGCGAGGTTGAGGGTGAGGCGGGTGTAGAGGATCAGTACGCAGGCTTTGAGGACATAGATGAGGTTCAACATCGCCTGCTCCGAGACGAGGACAATCTTGGAGCCGTGGATGCGGTCTTCGATCTCGGCTTGGGTAAAGGTTCCTTCTAGTTCTGGAGGGTAGAGGTTCGAGCCGCCTCCGTCGGTGATAATGTTGAGGAGGGCTACAAGGACGGTGAAGAGCACCTAACACGCGATAAGGGGTCAGTTTCCGATTGTTTAGTTTCTTGAGAGGATACTACACGCGGTCGAACATACTGCTGCGAGAATCTGGAGATAGTCGTCGGCTTCAAAGTTGGAGACACCACCTAACCTCTTTGCTCTTCCATACCTATCAAGGAAATATGTTAGCTGGGCTCCTTTCCGACCGCTGACAGGGGCCTATTGAACGAACATTCTGAGGAAGATGAAGGCCATCCCTATTGAATAGTGTATCCAACTCTGACGCTCGAGACTGGCGCCGAAGCTCTCATTACCGGATACCATCGTGATGTATGACTGCCTTCACTATGCCCTAGTCGCCAAAGATGTAATTGCGCCGACGATCCCAGGTGAAACTTCTTGGTGACGATCTCTCAACGGCCTATGGCATTGTTCTTTCCCAAACCAATTTCGATGCCGTAAATCTGATTCAGAAGTGATCGTGCCAAGGACATGGGTGATGTGCAAAGATCTGGATGTACTCCCACGACAAGATTGATATGGGATATGCCACAACGATATGGGCTTCCCAACGAACTCACTAACGACACCAAAAAACCTCCAACAAAGTCCGAACGGGAAAACTGTGTGACGCGGACTTTGAAGGTATTCCAGCGCCCGCCCGCTACGAACTGGCTCCAAGTGTCTTCAACAAAGCCGGTGGGCTGATATCTGACAGTTCGAGGGCTACAATGGCGCGGTTTGAGAATTGACAAGCCTCTCCGCGTGGCTGGCTATCGAGAGAACAAGCAGGGCCGGATAGTTCTATGGTTCAATGTCTTCGACCCTGAAGAGCGAAGTGTTCGCGAAGACTCCAAGAGCTAGACTTAGTTTGTGGCTCGCCGCAGCTCACTGGTGCGCCCCGGCCGACTGGATTCGCCGACTCGGAGAGGCTTGAGTCTTGCTGAGGTACTGTGGTGCTTCGATAGCAGTAATGACGATAAAGAGTTTACGATTTACGAAAACCCTACATAGCTTCCAGCCGCATCTAGCTTGGCGAGAGTTGGAGGCGGCGGTGGCGTAAGAATCGCCGGATGCGGCCATGTTCGCGTAGATGATACGTTCCACACCAATCATGAAGAGGTGACAGGCACGACGGGCCCCAAGAAGCGTGAACCATTTTTGATTCTTCACTCGGTACGCTAGCTAAAGCTGACTTACGAGCTACGCTATGTGGACTAGTCTTTCTTGCTACTACAGCTTGCCGAACAAGTAATTGCACTCTTCTTTGTGGTGAGCTCGAGGGGAGACGTCGTCCCCGATGGAATGGTCGATCTAGACTTCGAGACGCGATGTGGTTCCCATCGGTGACCACGCCAGCCACTACGAAAGCTGGCTGGCTGGATATTGAGCGCATTTCTGTGCGAGGAATTTTGAAATCAGTAATCATCAACAGTCAAGGAAGTTGCCCTACTTGTGGCCTCCCCCTGTCCGGATCCAGACCTCTGGAACGCAGGGTTGCTTATCAGACCGGCACTCTTCCGCGCTAACGGCACCCAAAGAATCGAGTTGATCTAGATGTTGGGGTAGTACAGAGACTAGCTCAGTTCACTGCCGGCGAAGCATTATCCCTTCCCTTCGGAATCCAGATTGCCTGGTTAATTTTGTCCATGTCGCCGAGCCGGTGGGATTGATGATGGGATCTGATAAAATCATGGGAAAAACGATTCCAATTCTTCGAGATGCCCAATTGTCCCGAAATGGTATATCTTGCTTGGCTAGTAGATCTCATAGTAGCGGATTGGGCCTAAGGTCATCGATGAGGGCCACTTGGGACCACCATGAACACAAATTGTCATGTATTTCTTGGACGATTACACTATGCCTACCGGTTCCCATTTAGCCCCCGAGATAATAAAACTGCTCATCATGGAACTTACGACGCAGACTCGAATGATTCGTTCAAATTTCGTTCGTGCCAGCGACTATGACTTGCTCCGGTCCCCTCCCTTCGGATCCCGGCTCAGAACCTTGATCCGCCAGGCAGTCATCATTCGGGAGGAAAAGGATGAGAGCATTCTAAATTTTACCTTTGACGCCTCGCATATCGACACAATGGGTCTCCACTTCTTGAGACGTCTATGTCTAGGTCCGGTATGTCCTCGGCGACGACGCCGACTCCCCGTCGTAGTCGGCCGCCAGATACATCCTCGACCGGCCGGTTACAGCCAATCATATTCACGCGGAATATTCTAAACCCCGTCTATCTTTTGAAGATCATTTCCCATCCACTTGGATGTCAAAGAATCTTTCTTTCTGTATGCAGCATGAGAGTTCGACTCGTTATCGCAACGCGGAGCTCGCACTCGTGGATGAAGAAAGGGAACGAGCTTAATTCAAACTGTCAAAAGGCATTTAATTTCAAGTCGCATGTTCGCCAGGCGTGAACGAATGGCATCAAGATGTTCCAATGAATCTCCGACTCCAATGCTTTGGACCGATAACGAATGCTGTTGTGTAAGCAACGGCACCGGACTGAAAGTCTGAAACTCACTGGCTTTCTGATGCCAAGCAGGTATTCAGGCGCCGCCATACCATGTCGATCTAGTCACCTCGGCCTACTTTGCCAATTTTTTGTTTACTAAACCTCGGGCCTTGAGTCTGACGCCTGAGGTCGCCCTTGAAGGCTCCGGTTCTGGTCTATTATCGGAATATCTCACAGTATCTCCAGGACGCACTGGTCCATGGGCAGAACATGAGTGGTTCGAGACGAACTTGTGCCGTGGACGGGCAACAAATGTGTTTTCACGACTTTTGTTGATTCAATGGTACCATGGTCATGAGTTTCGGGGTAGAATCTTGACCTGTTTCTCCACCAAGTTGACACGGGGTTCGGGCGCGCCCACGGAATATGTACGTCTCAAACACCAATCTTGCAGCAGCCAGGCACAAACGAGGAACACGGATCGATCACCGTGATCGACGCAGATCGCAAGACGGGCTGTGCCGTCTGGACTAATGACGGGAGCCCGTGGCCCCGGATGGCCAAGGCGCGGAAAGCGTCTCGAAGTGTCTTCCTAGTCAAGGCTTACATTTCTCCCCTCTCCTCAGTATTGTGGAGTGGTCGTCGTTTCTCTTCCCCTTGCAGACTGCACATCGTGTTTCCCTGACTTTTCTCTCATCTTTTTCTCTCCCCGTCACTGACATCGTCCCCGCACTGACGGCAGCCGCGCAATCATGGTCTACCATGTCAAACCCCTGAAACGGAGGCACACACCTCTTGACGGGCTCGCCGGCATCTTCCTAGATGCAAGTGAATGTGTGGGCAAATAAGATTTTCCTGTCTCTTTTCCTGCCTCATGTTTTCTCCATTTCCGACCCCTCCCTGTGGAGATTTTTCTGCCTGACTGTTCGAATATCTGCTCTTGTCAATTCGGTTCCGTCATCCGACTTTGGCGTGTGGTGGCCTGGAGACCTGTCGACAGTGACTCTTTGACCTACCTTAGCTACGTTTGTTTGGCGCTTAGACGGCAGAGTCAGGTTTATCCACCACACTGGCAGATTTGAGGGGGAGGGCTTCCGAGAGGATCTGTTCGCCAGCCAGCCGCGCGCCGCCTGTGACTAAGGCGAGTTTGACGTGGACCGGCGGCGGTTGCGCTCGTATGTTTTGTTTTATTTGGGACACTGCAGATGTCGTTTCTCTGAATCTGTTCATCTGACGTTGACGTGCAGCACCTTGGCGAGCCGCTAGGCGATGAAGGGGTAATTAGGTGAGATATCTGACCGCTTGCAGCACAGTTTCCGCACCCGAGAAAAGGTCAGACTGTTTCAGTGGCCATCAGATAGGTGGCTGAGTCAAGTTCATTGTGAAGTTCTGGCTGAGTTTCTGCAAGCTCTTTCAGTTATTTTGTTAACGGGCTCTTGTCATCCGTTTCACCAGCGAAGCAAACATTCGTAGAGAGTGTTCCTTCTCTGCCTCCTTGAAGTCAACCGGTGGTCCGGATGGAATAAGGAGTTTCCCCTTGATTGAGCTGTTTGCAGACAGGAGGCAGCAAGAGTTTGGGACGACACGCAGTCAAGAGGCTTGGCAGCCGATGAGCGAACAACGGGGATGCTGACTTCATACCATTCTCCATTTATGGTGACCCTACCTGATGTTGACATAGTATCAAACATCTACTGCGCGCCAAATAGTCTCCTGACCCATCCCATTCTCGTCTCGAGGGCAGCCTTGGCGACGTCTGACCCTACAGCGAGACCCAACAGGTCGAACCCGTGGAATCCACCACTCCAGACATGCAGGTCCGCCTGCACACCGCTATCCCATAGCTTCGTAGCATAAGCCACGTTCTCATCTCTGAACGGCTCCGCGGTTCCAACGTCGATATATGCCGGTGGCAGTCCGGAGAGGTCCGTTGCCCTGCCCGGCGCGACATAGGGACTCACGTCCGCTTCCTCCAACCCTGCCTTCTCTCCCAACACGCAGCCCCATGCAGCGTTGTTGTCCAGCGCGTCAAAGCATTTGTCGTCCCTGAATTGCTTCTTGGATATGCCCGTGTCCCTGTCGTCGAGCATGGGATATACGAGCAGCTGCGCGCAAAGCTTCGGCCCGCTCGTGTCCCTCGCCCTCAATGCCGCTCCAGCCGCGAGACCGCCGCCCGCCGAGACGCCTGCAATCATGAGGCGCGCGGGGTCGATGCCCAGCTCCTGCACGTGCTCGCTCGTCCAGAGGAGGCCCGCGTAGCAGTCGTCCTGCGGCGCGGGCGCCGGGTGCTCTGGTGCCAGGCGGTATTCTATGCTGACGACAACGGCGTCAAAGTCCTTTGCTATGCGTGCGAACGGCTGGATCCCGAGAAAGGCATCGCCGAGAACCATGCCGCCCCCGTGATAGAATACGATGCCTGGGCGTTGGCCACTTGCCGTCTTTGGGTTCCGGGACTGCAAGATGACGATGGGGATCTCTCCGTCTGGCCCAGCAATTTTACGGTCCTCTACAAGTAGGTCTTCGTCGTTTCGTATCGCTGCTTGCATAGGTGCCATTGCGGTCGCTCGTAGTTGTCGCCCGTGGACTATGCCATCCCTATCTCGCGGGTAAGCCGTCATGCGATCCAGGGCCGGGACCAGTTGGGCGTCGTATGGTGGCCTGGGAAGTAGGTTTTCTGACGACATTTTGACTGATGTGTTTCAAATGTTCTGTCCAAAAATCAAAGTTGTCCGAGACGTGCTTGGCCGCTGTGTGCGATTTCGTTGGTCGATATGGGTGCTACTGAACGAATCGTATTTTGAAGTTCTTGTTGATCTTGGAGTCAACGAGATGTGATCTTATCTCTGCCGAAAAGCGTATGGAATGCCGGGGTCAGATTCCTGCCGAGGCCCGCGACCTCGCGTTGAATCCTTTGTAGATACTAATGCGCTTCATCAGGGCAACAAACGCCGGCGTGCTATAGCCGGGCGCTAAGTCCGACTTTGTCTAGAGTGCCTAAGGAGAATGGTTACATCAACTGCACTATGCTTCGACAACGGGACACAGTAGAAGGGAAACTCGGCACAATGGGGCTACAAGTTCATCCGCAACGTTCAAGGGAATGGCAGTCTACGGCTACCCCGCACCGGTTCCCAGAGGCTTGTTGGGACCCTTGTGGGCGATCTAGTGACAGGGCCTACAGGTAGTACAACGCCAGTGGACTTGGTAGCCGAGCTAAAGAACAACAGAGACAAAGATAGCCTCGGGTGGCTTTTTATTCGTGTTTGGCATCAAGATATTGTCAGTAGCCAGTAGGTAGTCACTGATCTTCCCCGCTCGTGTTGGGGAGGGGCTCGCTTTCGGGGATCCGGACACGGAGTGTGATCTCTGTCTCAGCCCGAGGCCCCGTCTCCCAACGAGTGAATAATCCCGAGGCCCCGGGAAGAGTTTAAACACCGTCGTGTAGGCGACTTTATATCAAAATCCGGGGCACACAGTCGCCACGATGCAGTATCACTTGTAAATATCACAATTAGGATGCACGTATCATCGTTTAACAGAAGCCAACGGATTTCCATGCTGTGAGATTGACGAGATGATTTTGAGTTTAGTCTAGATTGCGACCTGGAAATGAACTAAGGCGATGTCCTTTGTGAAAGCTCTATCTTAAAGCACTGGTCGTAGAAGCCAACCTGCCAAGCTTCCAGAAACCTTCGTACTCATCCTGAAGCCAAGATGCGGGGACAGCGTTTGCAGCCATCTTCGTGTCACCTGTGTGAGTAAGCGACAGCAAGGAAGCACTAATGCTGCATTGCTCGGCAATTGTATTCCTTTAGGTGATGTGGCCTTGTAAGCCCCATCTGACGTGAGATTTCGTGCAAATGGAATATCCGATGCATTTTCAGCCCTATGGCTGATAATATTAGAAGGAGCTGTAAAATGTTTCGTTGCCTGAGAAAAAAAATGCCCAGGAAGTGGAGTATCGTCCGGCCGGCAGTCCGGGGTTATAGAAACTCCCACGATTATTCTGGCTGCACAGAGTGGTACCGAGTGTTTCTGTACACCCAGGCTTGGCCAAAGTCCGCCTGGGCCACCTTAGTTCGGTCTGGTACTTGCGGTATCTCAAGTTCAGCTTCACGATTAGTCCGTAGATATGGGGCCGCACTGCTAGCAGTGACATCAGCCGCGCAAAATCGCCTCTTCGCTATCGTTCAATGCAAGGGGATGTACTTTCCGCTTTGCTGATTTTTGCCTTCATCGATTTCGTTCGCGACCGCGGCCCTTTAGGGAGAAGTTGGACCGAGTGTCCGAATAGAACCAATGTTCATGGTGAAGCGGAGAACATAAGACGATGACAAGTCAGCGCAAAGTAAGAAGCCGGGCCGAGAATGGCCAAAGTTCTGGCCCACTTGGGACTTCTGGGAAATTCAGACGCGGAAAGTCAATTTCTTGCACCTTGGTCTCGATGGCTCAGTTCCCCCTGAAGCGATACTAGGTAAGATTATGCGAATGTCTGTGAGTAGGTTTTGGAAGGCGGTTGGAGGCGAATCCGTTCGTTGAGTAAACTGGTAGTAGAACTTTTCAACGTTTGCTGTCAGGTACCGCAATGCCTCAGCCTCCCGAAGGCAGCACAGACGGGATAGACCAGAAGACCTAGGTCACGGTGGCGTTATGATCACACCTAATTGATTGATTGAAGATTGGAGGTTAAGCAAATTAGTTTTCTCTTCTGGAGAGGACTAACTAATGTTGGATTACCAAGACACCTTTTGTTTGGTGAAACGAACTAACCTTTGTTGAAAGGCAACTACGCGTGTTGGCCAATCGGCTTATACCACCGCTTATGGTTCCATTTGAGGCTCCAAGAGGTGTCTAGAGCTGGAATTGACATGCTTTGTCGACAAGAGCGATACTCAATCGATTCGAAATTACTTGGCAATCAGAAGTTGCTGCAGAGAATGCTTCTAGTAGAGTGCGCTCAGGTCTAGGTTTGGCGCACTCTCGTCAAAGAACAGCTGACGTCTGGCAAGCCTACCGGCTGTCAGTGCAGACCGGACGTTGCGATTTTGCAATGTCCGCCCCCCGAGACCGTGCCAATTCGAAATGAATAAACTTCCATCATGAGGCTATCACTCGGATCTTACACCCATTTTTGATCATCGCAATCCTGACTACCTTTTCATACGATCAGCCAGAACAGAGCTCTTTATCGAGAGGAGAGGTATTCGCCACTATCTAGCCATTGCAAGCTGCATTTGAAAGGATAAGGCTGGTCAACCGTCATACCTACATGCTGAGGCTTCTGTATGTCATCAAACTAATTATTACTTCTAGATACAGCTCATGCTATGCATCCCAATAATGACGGGCGCCGCATTGCTTCAACGCCACTACTGTAGAGAGGAACGCAATCAAAGGGGAACGCCAAACTGCGCTGCCCGATTGAGGTCCTATACTCGTCCAACGTCTATTGCGACATGATGTACGGATTTCCTATTTTGCAAGAGCTCGCGTGTGCTCACCGGTGATACCTCTTTTAGCTGTGAGATTCTGTCGGTGACCGAAACCCCAGCCCGTCAGCAATTCGGGAGTCCCAATCCTTTATACTGTTCTGAAGGATCGCGGCTGAATGAGATGGCATGCATCGCCCCAAGCACTTGAAGGACAAGGGCATCATCAAGCTTAAAATGCTCCCGTCAGCACTAATAGAGCATACTTTTGTATAAATAGCAGTCGATATAGGTGGGGTGATAGCAAGCATATGCTGTTCTTAATGTAGAAACGCATGCGGGGTGTCGAACACAGAGCCATTCGGCCAATAGGAAAGCGTGCCGCTTATTGCGTGCCTTTATTGCTCACATGTCACCCTCCACTACCCATTTGAGCCGCTTCAGACAAACATCGATCGAGGAGAGACTCATAATCTCAAATATGTGGGCTTTAGAACCCGGGGAAGTCCTGGCTAAGGCGATATTAGATGACTAGTTGACGTCGGCCTTCCTGTAGGGCCACAGGGCTCAACTCCACTGTCAGTGATGATAGCGGCGTCAGGGCCCGATCTCGATACGGGCACCATCGCTTTGTACATGTAGACATATCGGGTTTAATGCCATGCAATGTCGAGGACTAGAGGCTTGTTACGCATCATGAAATGCTTAGAAATGACAATGGAGCCTCCATACTCACATACCGTGTTTTGCCATCTGAACCTAGATAAGCATCAACAAATATTCCCAAGTAAGAGAGTCGCGACGATCAATGGCTTCAAGTCGTGGTCAGTTGCCTGAAGCTCCCTGGCATCCTTCTTTCGGGACCCTCTGCCGACTCTCTGCCGCGAATGGTGGTTGCATGGAGCGACTATGCAGCTTCAAGCCTACGAGATGGTTTACGTTGAGGGTGGTCGGTAAGTCAACATACCCACTTCCTGGCACCCCCCTGTTTCTGGCACCCACAAAAACGCGAAAATCCACCACAACCCAATGCCCACCCCCAACCTCCTTTTATCACAACATTTTCAATTCGCGTCCAAATGGGCTCATCTTTTGCACATGTCTTCTTCTATATATAATGCCTCAATATACCGAAGATCAGCTTCGTCAGGCTCTCGAGGA
>NW_026849515.1:0-85984 GCF_030869305.1 Colletotrichum tamarilloi | reverse complement strand
GCCCTTTCTCCGGAAACCTCTACGTCGCCATCAAAGTTCAGAACCTCTGCGGTTGAGGGCCGCCTCCGACCATTGCGGCCGACCATTGCGGCCGACCATTGCGGCCAACCATTACGGCCGACCTCTGCCGTCGACCTTTCCGGCCGGCGCCGCCGCCGAAGAGGGCAGCTTGCCCATCCCGAATTGAATGGCGGTTTTCGTATCGAAATCACTATATTGCGTTGAGCGCGTGCTTGGGATACATTGCGCGTATTGTGTAGTTAAAAAGTGTACTGTATCGTGTGATTTCCCTTGAAAGCGTGATCCCGTTAAGGTCGATCTTTTGTGCCTGTAAAGCCGGAAAAAAAACCACCACATAAACGATTATTTTAATATAGAGCTTATATTATACTTTACTTATTATTTTCTTAAGGGAATAATAAAAACTTAGCGGACTACTTTTTTATAACTTTTTTTAAAATATAACCCCTCTCTCCTTAACGAATAATCTTAGTAACCTTCTTATTCTATAATCAAATAGTTTAATAATACTTTTTAGCTTATTAAATAGGTTATTAAAACTAATTAATAATTAATAATAGTACTATTTTAATAATAAGAATATATTTATTAATAATAATAAATATAAGGTCCTTAAGTTAACTTATTACCCTATTTACCCTTATAGCTATTTTTTACTTAAAATAAAGCGTTTTTTTAAATTATAGCTTCTTATTATATTCTAAATAACTAATCCTCCTCTTTTTTTATAACTAAAATCTTAAACTTATTAATTTTTAATAATTTAAAATAAACTTATAATACTCTTTTTAACTAAGTTAATAATTTTATAAGAGCTAATAAATTTAGTATTATAAAGTAGAATAAGTATAAAACTCGAAGCTAAATTATTTAATATACTTTTTAATATAATTAGTTTAATAAGCCTAAGCTTATAAAAAGTATTAGTATTTAATAATATAAGTTTTATTAATATAGTTATAAATAATAAGTTATTACTAAGGTTTAAGAGAAAGATAAGTAGTTATTATATTATTATTTAAATCCTTAGTATAAATAGTATAATTATAACCTTAGTTTTAAAGCCTTTACGTACTTTTTATATTATAAGCTTATTAAAGTAGGTAAGGATATTATTAAAACTATAAACTAACGAGTTAGGATTCGGATTTATAATATATATATTATTATTTAAAAGTAGTTCTTAAAGTCTTTATTTACTTAGTAAGATATTTATAATACTAAAGCCCGTATTAACTAAGAGAATTAAATAAATATTTATTAATAATAGCATTAATTAAGCTATTTAATAAATAAGGGATCTTATATATTATTAAATAAGTAAATAACGAGCTAAACTACTTTATTAACTTTATTTAGACCTTTTTTTATTATTTCTAAATATAGAAGCGATTCCTTAAAGTAATTAGTTTTGATAATATTTATAATACTAATTATTTTAAGCTCCCTCTTTTTTAAGTTACTAAGTAAACTTACTTTAGATTTATTTATAATGCTATATTTAGTTTTATTAATAATAAAAGATTAGAGGGTTTCCGGTTTTTCTTAATAAGTATTTACTAATTTATAAACTAATACTTAGTTTATTACCTTATTATTATTATTATAAATTACGATAAATAAATAAAAGCTATACTAAATAAGTAGTTCTTAGACGTTTAATAATAATTCTATATTTATTATATTAACTTTAATATTATACTTAGGGCTAAGTAAAAATAAGTTAAGGACCATAGCTATAGTATTAATAATAATAAGTTTAATAATAAGGGATATTAGTTATTAATATAAGTAATAGCTATACTAAGTAATAAAAATAAGGCCTATATTAATATATTTATTAATAAGCCCCCCCTTTATACGTATTATAAGGTCTTTATAATATAAAAGCTTATTATTTTCGCTAAGATTAAGTATACTTTTAAAAAAGCCTAGACTAAGCTTTATAAAGAGTTTAATAACTAATACTTAATCCTCTAATACTTCTATATAATATACTTATTTTTAAAAGTATAATAGGCCCGTTATTTTATTTAAAAATACTAAAACTTTAGTACTCGCGTTATTTCTAATACTAAGTTAAGTAATATTAATATTAAAACTTGATTTTAAAATAATCTTAGTTATTTATATTAACTTATTAACGTTATATAAAATATAATTAGTAATTAAGAGCTACGTTTTTACTAAGCTTATATAAAAAATGAGGTATTTATAAACTAGGAGTATATAAGTACTCGCTTTAAGTACTTAAGTAAACTTTAAATAATACTTTTTTTAAAATATTTTACTTTAATTAGAACGTAAGCTTAGTTTATAAAAAAAGTAATATTATTTAGTAAGAAGTTATTTTTAAACCCCCTTAGATCTTATAATTTAAATTATACTATTTTAATTAAGTTAAGTATTTTATATTATTATAAGATCTATTTTAAAATATTAAATTCGGCTATTTTTAATAAATAAGAAGTATATTCTTAGTAATGTTTTGAAAAAACGTCTTTTTTAGATTTATATTATTAAATCTTTAACCCTAAGATTATTATATTCTTTTATAATAAGTTAAAGAATATAGTATAGCCTATTTTATTATAACTAGCCTTATTTAAAAAAAGTTAGTTAATTAGTTAAGCCCGTACGATTTATAATAGTTAAAATATAAATAATAAAAAGTAAGGCCGCTTATTTAAAAATAAAAATAAGTTAATATTAGCTAGGCTTATAAAAAAAAATTAACTAAGTTAAAACTAAATATCGAGCTTATTTTAATAATAAATAAGGAGCTAGTTTAGCGTTCTTAATAAGTGGAGGATAATAGGGAATTATATAAATAAATAGTTAATATAGCTTAGTATTTAAAAAAAACGGAGCTAATAAAAAATAGTTTATAAAAGTAATAAATTATTATAACTACGTTAAAAGAGGTAGTTAAGTAGACGTTATTATAATTTACTCTTTATATATTTTAAGTATATAATAAAAAGAAGTTTTATTTATTTAAAATTTATAAAAGTTTATATTACTAACTAATTTAAAATTTATAAATCTTAAATAAGTAATATAATAGTTCTAAACGAGTACGTAAGTTATAATAGTATTTTTATTTTTAAAAATCTTAAACTAGAGCTTAAGTTAGAGAGGATAATAAGAATAGTTATATTAATATAATTATCCTTACCGCTTTTATAAAGAGGTATTATTTTTTTAAACTAATTAAAAAGTAGAATAATAATACTTATATAAGAGCGACGCCCGTATATTAATTTATAACGCCTATATATTAATTCTTATTAAAAAGATTTCTAGTTTTATAAAATATAATTTTTAAGTTAGTATTAATATATTAAATCTTAATATCTATACTAGCCTAGCTATTTATAGTATTCGTACTATTACTTAGCTAAATTCCGTATTATTAAAAAGTACTTTACTAATCCTCGGGCGTACTTATATTAGCTACGATAGCTATAGTATCGAGCTAGCTAAGGGCGCCCAGCCCAAGAGGGGCAGACTTATTAACGGGCATTTTGAAAAAGTTCTAACCTACTAATTACTAACTATATACTAAGAAAGTAAGTTCTCGTTAAGGTAGTATTTTAACTAACTAACCTCTTAACTAGTTATTTAACTAGCTATTTAAGTAGTAGTTTATATATTAATAAGTTTATTTAGTAAATTTATTTAGTAAATTTATTTAGTTTAAATAGAGCTTTAAATAATATTAGAAGCGATAAGGATAAAAAGAATTTTTATGAGCTCTAAGTAATAAATATTAGCTTATTTAGCCCTTTCTTTAAAAACCTCTACGTTACTATTAAAGTTTAGAACCTCTATAGTTAAGGGCCGCCTCTAATTATTATAGCTAACTATTATAACTAATTATTATAACTAACTTTTATTATTAACCTTTTTAATTAGCGCCGCTATTAAAAAGGGCAGCTTACTTATCCTAAATTATATAGTGGTTTTCGTATTAAAATTATTATATTACGTTAAGTACGTACTTAGGGTATATTGCGTATATTATATAATTAAAAAATATACTATATTATATAATTTTCTTTAAAAGCGTAATCCCGTTAAGGTCGATTTTTTATACTTATAAAGCTAGAAAAAAACCACTATATAAAACCCTAAGAATATTTAAATATTCTTAATAAACTCTAATACTTTTTAGTTAGTAATTATTTATATTTATAACGGGTTAATTTTAATTCTTTTTAATATAATAATATAACTTAAGAATTTAACCCTTTTTTAATAAAATAAGTACTTTAATAGTTTAATAAAAAGCCTATAGAACTATAAATATTTAAAACCCTTTTTAATATCCTCTATATACTACTCTCTTATTATTAAATAAACTATTAAATCGTTTATATATATTATATAATAAATATTTAATAAGTTAAGAAGTATTTAATAAATATATACCTAAAACGTTATAAGTACGTTCGTTAGCTTAAAAAGTATAATAATATATTTAAAGTAGCTATATTAGCTTTAAAACGCTATTTTTTATCGGTTTTTTTTAAATTTAAATATAATAATAAACATCCTTAATATTTATTCTTAAAATCTATTTTACTTTATAAAACTTATTTAAGAGCTCGTTAATAAGTAGTAATAAGTATCGATTTTTTATAATTACTTTATTTAGCTTATTATAATCTATATAAAAATATAATATACCGTCCTTTTTTAATATAAAAAAAGATTAGTACCCTAGCCTTATTAACTAAAAGTATAATATAACTATTTACTAAGTTCTTAGTAATATATATATAAAGCTTATTAAGTTATTTCTTATTTAATAAATAAATAGGGCTATATAATAGTTTAGTACTTAGAACTAAGTTAATTAAGTATTTTACCCTATTATATAACTACGGTCCCTTTACTAACTACTTATTAAACGTTTCTATTTTTAATTAAAGTTTTAATAATAAACTACTTTATAGTTTAGTCTCCGTTATTCTTATAATACTTTTTATAATAATAATATATAATATATAAGCCCTCTTATAATTTTTAATAATATTATAAGCTATTATTTTTAATTTAGTAATAAAAATAAGCTCGTACGATTATATATTTATTATAATATTAATATAAATACCCTCTTAGCTTATTAATAATTATAATAATAAAAGGTTTATTATTTTTTTTATTAATTATAATAAATAGTTATTAAATCTTCCTTAAGTATTTATAGTAATTAATAAAAGAAAGTATTAATTAATAAGCCTTTTTTTAGCTTATAGTTTTATTTTAAAAATCTTTTAATAAAGGGGCTATAGTAATAACTAAAGTTAACTTTAAATAAGTTATAAGCCTAGTATTAATAATATCTATTTTAAAATATATATTTATATTAATTTTTATTAGCTTTTTAATAACCCCTTATAAAACTATTACCTTACTTTTTATAATTATTTTTATTAATACCTACTTAATACTTAATATAAATATATTAAGTATATTACTTATATTTATTTATTTTTTAAAAAATCGATTTTTATAATTCTTAGCTCGATAATAACTTATTAAATAGTTATTAATATTAGCTTTAATTAGGGGTATATTAGCTTATTATTACCCCTACTTCTTAACTTATTTTTTTAGTACTTATTAAATATATAGCCTATTTTATTATATATAAAGTACTTAATATCGTTATTATAATACTTTTAAAATAACTTAGTATAAGTATTTTTATTATATAGCTTTTATAATATTACTCTTAGTAAATTTTTAAAACCTAGCCCTTTAGAGCTCTTTTTATTTTTTTTCTTAAAAAGGGGATATTTAATATAATTATTTTAATAACGGATATAACCTCTTTTTATTATTCTTTTATAACTAATTACTACTTTTTTATTAATTTAATAATTATAATTTATTAGCTTTATAAGCTATATTATATACTCTCTTAATTAAAACTTTATAATAAATTAGGTCGTTTTATAACTAAAATAGTAATTTAAAAAAGAATTAATATACTTCTATTTTTAAATTCTTTATATTTTTATATTTAAGTTATAATAAATTATTAACTATTTAGTAAAGAACTAAGTAGGGGTCTAACCCTTTTTTAACTTTTTTATTTTTAACTTTTTATAATATTCTTATTTTTATATTTTAAGGTCTACGTATTATTAATAAATAAATATTAAGAAATTATTTTAAAAAAGGGGATTTTAAAAGCTCTTTTTATAATTATATTATTATATTTATAATAATAAGAATATTTTAAATAGGGCCTATTTAATATATTATTCTATAATACTTTTTATATAAAGATTATTATTTACTTTTATAATAATAATTTAGTTTATTATTTAAGTACTTATAAACTCTTTTTTAATTAATTTATAGTTATAAAAAAGAGGCTTTTTATATTTTTATTAACTTAAATACGTTACTAACTACTTAATAAATTATTAAATAAGCTTCTTATATTAATACCGTTCTTAATTTTAATTTTTAATTATTATTTTTATTATTTTATAAAAATAAGTTATTATTAAGCTTATAAGGTTTATTAAACTAACTATTTTAATATCACTTACGTTTTTATATATATTTAAACCTTATATATTTAGTAATTAATTATTAATAAATACTTTATATATAATAAATAAGGTCCTCAGGGTATTAATAAAATAACTAGCTTATAAAAATAATTTACCCCGATTATTTTTTTTATTTAGCTTTTTTATAAACGCTAGTATTTAAATAGGACTTATTTTATAATAAGCTCGTTTTTTTAAATAAAATAGGGTTAAATAGTTAATTTTAAATAACTATAGCTCGTTAATATTACTAACTTTTTATTAATACTTAAATATTATTTTATTAATATTCCGTTCGTTTTTATAATTTATTATTACTTATATTAATTATTTTCCCTTTAGGATCCGGTCCGCCTTATTAGGGGCTATCTTTGCCTTTACGGGCAAGCTAGTTTATTAGGGTTAATATCGAGTGTCTTTATTACGTAATAAACTTTATAACTAATAATAGCCGGCCGCAGCCGTTACTAAATACTAACGATCCTGCTGTAACATATTAATTGCCCTCTGAATAGCTAAAAACCACCCCCTACTTTCTAAAGGGAAGCGTTTTTTGATTTTGATAAAGGAAACGAGGTAACGAATGTGTGTGTATATGTGCGAGTCAAAGTTAAAAGCGTATATTAATGAGGTCGGTATTATTCTTAATAATAATAATAAGAGTATTTCTAATACTATATTATTATAAGCTACTATTACTTAGATAGTAATAAACTTAGCTAAGTAAGTAGCTTATAAAGCAATAGTGTTAAGTATTTAATATTATTATTAATAATCCGTAGTTATAAACTTTATAAGAAGGAAATTTAAAAAGTTAAAAAATTTTAAAAAAATAGTTTATTGAGATAATAAGAGTATTTATTAATATTATATATAGTTTTTTTTTTTTTAGCTTTATAAGCGCAAAAGATCGACCTTAACGGGATTACGTTTTTAAAAAAAATTATATAATACGGTATATTTTTTAATTATATAATACGTATAATATACCCTAAGTACGCGCTTAATGTAATATAGTAATTTTAATACGAAAATTATTATATAATTTAGAATAAGTAAGCTACCCTTTTTAGCTACTTATAAATAATAAACTAAGTAATATACTTACGTAGCGGCGCTAGCTAAAAAGATTAATAATAAAGGTTAGCTATAATAATTAAGTATAATAATCGGCTATAATAATTAAAAGCGGCCTTTTTTAACCATAGAAGTTTTAAATTTTAATAATAATATAGAGGTTTTTAAAAAAAAAGGCTAAATAAGCTAATACTTATTATTTATACTAAAGCTTATAAAGATTCTTTTTATCCTTATTATTTTTAATATTATTTACGGTTCTATTTAAATTAAATAAATTTACTAAATAAATTTACTAAACAGATTTACTAAATAAACTTATTAATATATAAATTACTATTTAAATAGCTAGTTAAATAACTAGTTAAGAGGTTAGTTAGTTAAAATACTACTTCGATAAAAACCTACTCTTACTTAAAAATACTTATTAATAAGTTTACCCTTCTTAAGCTAGGCACCCTCTTTAACTAGCTTAACGCTATAGTTATTATAATTAATATAAATACGCTTAAAGATTAATAAAGTACTTTTTAATAATATAAAATTTAACCAGGTAATAGTACGAATATTATAAATAACCGGGCTAATATGGACGTTAAAATTTAGTATATTAATATTAATTTAAAAATTATATTTTATAGAGCTAGAAATCTTTTTAATACGGGCTATATTATAAATATAAAAAAATATATAAAAGGCTCTTTAATTTTTAATAAAAAAGAGTATATAATATAAAATCTAATTACTTATATAAGCTAATACTAAGAGGTCTTATATATATTAAAATAAGTATAACTTATTTTCTAAATAGTTAAAAATAGGGGAAGTGTTATAGCTAGTTAGTCATAGTAAGTATATTAATAAAAGTTAAGGCTACGAGTACTAAATAAATAATATCGTAATTATAAATAGCTTCCCTAAAGCTATAATTATAAATTATAAAATAAGTAAAGCTTTAGTAATTAATTATAGTTTTATTAAAAGGGGTTCTTAATAAAAATAACTAAAAGCGATCGTAAGATTTAATACTAAGTTAATTATTAAAAAAGCTATAAAAAGTCTATTTTTAAGCCTAGTTTAAATCTATACTATATATAAATCTCGTTCCTAAATATATCCTTTATAATATTCCTATTTATTATTATTTAACTATTTACTAAACGGTTATTTATTTTACTTATTTATAATTATTTATCTTACTTATTTATAATTATCTATCCTACTTATTTATAAGTATTCGTTCTTTATTTTATTATATAATTATAGTTATATAACTTATTTATAGTTTTTTTATCTTAAGAGGAGTTACCCTAAGTCTGTATTTTTATATATATAATATAGTAGCTGCTATAGGTTTTATAGGGCGAGGCCCTAGCCTTATTATATATATTAAGTCGTAATATTAACTTCTCTTTTTAAAAATCTAGTCCTCTAGGCCTATAAATAAGTCGTTTATTCCTAAGTTAGGGAATTATTAAGTATTTTTTTAAAATATACTAATACGATATTAGGTTAAATTAAAAAATCGAAGTTTTAAATAGTTACGTCTTATTATAAATTATTACGTATTATTCGTTTTTTTAATAAGGGTATTAAAATAATATTTTATTTAAATTATTATTCACGGGGTATCCGTTATTTAGTTCTTTTTAACTCTAATATTTATAAAATATACTATTTTTTAGGTATTTTATATAATACTTTTATTAATACTATTTATATTTATAAGTATTATATTTTTATTTTATTAAGTCTTAGCTAACTAAGTATAGTTAGTTAATTAATAACGGAGTTTAATCGTTTTAATTATAAAAAAAAAGTAAAAGAGTTATAGTTTTAAAAAAGAGCTACGGAGTTATAAAAAAAAACTAAGGCTTATTAATAAGCTTAAGCTAAGTTAAATAAATTATTATTTAAGTTAAAACGTTTTTATTTTTAAAAACAAATAATATTTAAAAAAAGTTAAATTATATTAAAAAAGTTCCTTAAGGATTCTAAAAATACTTTTTTAATAGCTTATAAAATATAAGTTAATAGTATTTTTAAGATTATTAATTAGGATACTATAATAACTAGGAGTTCTAAGTTTAATTTTAATTTTAATATTTTTTAAAAAGCTATTAAGAATTTTAAAAGTTCATAATAAGTTCTTATATATTTTTTTCGTATTTATAATTTTTTTACTTAATAAGGAATTCTTATATTTTATTCCTAAATTTATAGTTAATAATTTATTTAACTTCGTATTTAAGTTAGTTTAGTTTAATAATAATATAATTTTTTATATATAAACTTTTTAATATAAGCTTAAGTAGTATAATATAAAAAATAGGATAGTATCGTATCGTATTTAATAATCTTAATTCGTAATTAACTAATAAGACTTTTTTAATAATTTTAAAAAATTTAAGTTTTTTATAATTTAATTTATTACTTAGTTATTTAGTCTTAATATTATAATAAAAAAAATAAGTACTATTCCCTTTTTCTAAAAATAATCCTCTAATCCTTAATCTATTTACGTTCTTTTTTATATATTATTATATAAACTCGAAGTTTAGTAAGGCTTATTTATAAATCTTTTTAAATTTACTTATATTTACTATAGTTTTTATAATTTATAGTCCTTATTATACTTCTCTATATATTATTAACTAAAATCCGTAATTAAAATAAAACGGGGATTCCCTTATACTCTCACTAACTATACTATTATATACGAACTAGGCTATTAATAAAAGTATTACCTAATTATCTTAATTATAATTTACGTAATAACAGAAGTATATTTTAAAAATCTAGTTAATTTTTTTTATTTATTTATTAGTTTATAAATAAAATAATATTAATAGTTTATAATTTATACTAAGTTACGAAATTAAGGATTTCTAAAACTTTGAAATAAATAGCTTATTTTTATTTAAAATAATTTCTTTTAGTAAACCGTAGTTCGAGAGTATAGTCTTAGTAAATATATATACTAAGTCTTTTATAATATTTAATTCTTTATAAAGGATAAAATAAGTAAACTTAGTAAGTTAATTAACTATAACTAAAATACTATTATACTATATTTTAATAAATAGTTCTTTAAACTTTAGTAATTTAATAATAAAGTCCTATATAATTAATTATTATATTTTTATTAATAATTATAATAGTTATAGCTCGCTATAAAGCTTATATAGGCTATTTTTATTTTTTTTATAAGTTACGTAGTCCTTAATTACTTCCGTAATTTTAGTACGTATAATATATTTATTATAATATTAATAAATCCGTTTTTATATTTTAATAATTTTTTAATAACTATATACCGGTATATTATAAATTTTTATAATAAGTTTAGGGATTATTTTTTTAATTAAGCTAATACTAATCTTTCTAACTATTATAAAAAGTTTTATAGTTAGTATAAGACTATTATCCTTCTTTTATTTAAAAATAACTTATATTTCCTCAGGGACTACGACTTTATAATTAAGTCTTTTATTAAGAGCGTCTATTTTACTATTTTCTAAACTTTTTTAATAAATAATTTAGAAGTTATATTTAAATAAGAATTCGCTCTATTTAACTTATTATTTATTTAAGTTCTTATTTATTATAAAGTTTATAAAGTTTTTATAGTTTATATAAATTATAACTTTATATTTAGTGCTGAATAGTTATAATCTCTATTCTTAAAATATTTTAATAATTATTATTAGTTCTTTATTATAAATTTATTAATTTAATTTTATTTTATAAAATGCTTTAAAATATAAGTAATATAAATAAAGCTTTTTTTACTTATTTCGTTATTTTAAAACTACTCTTATAGTAAAGTTTAAAACGTCGGTTTTAATTTTAAAAGGTTTTTAAGGGTCTGGGATTATAATAACTAGTTTAAAAACGACTATATTTTTAATTTTAATAAATACTTCTTTATACTTAAGATCCTAAACGAATAAGGTATTTTTTATATTAAATTATTAAAAGGTTTAATTATATTAATATAATCCTTAAAGAATTATTAATAAAAATTAACAAATTTTAAAAATCCTTATACGTCCTTAATGTTTTATAATATAGGCTAGTCCCTAACTACCTCTATTTTTAATACTTATATATAAATTTATCTTAGTATAATAGTATATTTAAAAAAGTTTATTTTTTATATATAAAATTCGTATTTAAAAAGTTTAGTATATAGTTTAGTATTTTAAAGCTTTTAAAATACTATATAAATATACTTTTTATATATTTTAAAATTAGAGGAGAAGATAAAAATATTATTAATATAAATAATAATAAAAATATCGACGTACTCCCGGAGTACGTAGTTAACTATTATTTAAAAAGTTACCGGAGTATTAATAAATCTAAAGGATATAACGAAGTATTCAAAAAGTCCTTTATAAGTTTAGAATACTATTTTCTACTTATCTCCTTTTTTAATTTAAATTTAATTAAATACTTTTTTAAAATTTATAATAATAAACTAATTAGCTTTATAAAATAAATCTCTAAGCTTAATAATAAGTAGTAGAGGATAGTAATTTTTCTTCGTAATTTTATTAAGTTTTTTATAATTAATAAGAAGTTTTAATTTTCTACCCTTTTTTAATATAAAGAATAAAGGGAATCCTATAAGAGAGTTTAATAATTAAATATATCCCTTCTTAAGTTTCTTATTAATATATTTATTAAAATACTCTTATTTTTTCAAATTTATTAAGTATATTAAATAGAACTTAAGTTATGTTTTTTTTTTAAGTTCGATCTCTATATCTTAATTACTATATTTTAATAATCCTATTTCTTTGGGTTTTATAAATAGTTTTGTATATACTTAATACTCTTTAAGTATAGTTTAGAGTTATTATAATTCTTAATTATTAATATTAGTTATAAACTTTTTAAAGCTTTTTACTATTTTAATAAAAGCTATATATTATATTTATTCTTATTCTTTAAGAATTATTAAAAATCCGTTTAAACCCTTTTTTTTTTTAAGTCGTTTAGTAACTAAATTTTCTTAAAAAACCTAGCTAATAATTTAATCTATTTATAAGTTATACTTTCGTAACTACGAAATTCTTAAAATAATATTAATATTTCTAATTTCTATAATATTATATTATAATTATTTTTATTAATTATTAATATATATCGAGAGGTATATAGTCTCCCGATTAATATATTTATAGTTATAATTAACTCGTTCTCTTTTTACTATTTATAATTAATATAAGTTATTCTTCTATATTTATAATAAGTTAAGTTTATTTACTATTTTTAATAAAATATAAGTTTTTTATATACTATTATTAATAATAGTATTTAATCCTCGTCCGTAAATATTAAAGTTAATTCGTAAGTATACGTTATTACGTTATTTAGTTATATATAAAAACTTTTTTTTTATTTTTATTTTTTATCGTTCTTTTATGATTAGTTTTTTTAGTTTTTTATTATTTACTTTTTTAAGTAGTTCTTTTATTTATATTTTTCTTAATATTCTTTCTATATCTTAGCTTTTTTAATATAATAAATTTAATATTAGTTATATTTATAGTCTTCTTATTCTATATATTTATTATTAAAATACTTTATAAAAAAGCTAGGATTAGGGCTAAATATTACTTTATTATTATTATTAAAGCTTAGTAATATTTAACTAAGTAGCTAGTTTTTTACGTAAATATCCTTAATAAGTTTATTATTACGTTTTTATAAATAGAAACGACTATCTTATTTATATACGAGGTACTAAAAATACTTATTATTTAAGTACTCTACTTAAAATAATTCCTTATAAAAGGGGTCTTCGGGATCGAATAAAGAATAATCTTTGTTCGTATAGGGGGTTATTATAACCTTTTTACGTTTTTTAGTTCTATAGAACTAAATAGTTTAATTATTTTTAAATAAATAAATATATTTATATTATAACTTATCGTTATCCTTTTTAAAACTAGTATTATTAATACTAAGTAATACTTTATAATTAATCTCTATTTAAGTACGTCGTTAAGTAACGTTACGAAGTTTATCTAAATTATAAAATAATTTTATTTTATTAAAATAAAAAAAAACTAGTTCTTATTTTAATATCTTCTTTTTTAAAATTAAAATTAATTTTTTTTTTTTATAATTTTAAAATTAAAAATCGGCCTTTTAATTATTTTAATTTTATTTTTATATAAGAGGTTTTTAAGCTACTCCTTAATTTTATAGATAATTTTTTTATTACTATTTATTTTTTATATTATATAAATAAACTTAGTTAGGATTTTATTTAAATTAAGCTCTTTCTTAGGTTTAATAAATTATTTTTAGTTTATATAGTTTTATTATATTATATAAACGAGGCTATTTATAATTTCTTTAGTATTAGATCCTCTTTTTTTAAATTTAAAGAGTTACTCTTTTATACTAGCTAGGAGTTTTTATTTAATTCGTCCTTTAAAAAAGTAAAATATATTTTTTATAATAAAGTCTATTTTAGCTTTTTTTTTTTTATTTTTATAAATTTAAAAAAGTATAATAATATATTTAATATTATTTTTTTAAAAAATATAAGGTTAGTAAATAAATATTTTTTCTTCTTTTATTACTATTATTAAGGTCTTAATAAATAATATAGTATTATATCTAAATTATCCCTTATCTTTAGGTTACTTTAAGTACTATTCTATTTATTTTTTATTATTTTAATAAGTAAAATAATTATTATTATAATAAGCTATTTATAAAAGTTACTTATAAAGGACTTTTTTATTTATAATATTAGCTCGCTTTTTTAAAATAAGTTAATATTAAATACGCTTAAGTTATTAGTAATCTCTAACTATATATCTTAACTTATTATAATTATAATATTTAAAATCCTTTTTTTATTACGGTTCTTTATATTTAGTAATACTAAGGTTTATAAGTCCTTTATATTATTTATAAAACGTACTTTATTATTATTAGTTTCTTAGGTTATTTTAGTAATTACTTAGTAGTTTATTATAGTTTTAGTATTTTTTATTAAAGTTAGCTTAAGGATATGATACTTCTTTTTTTTTTTATATTATTTATATAATTAAGTATTAATTTTAATAGCGAGCTTAACGTATTATAAGAATTTTATTAATATTTCTATCTTACTAAGTTCGTCCTTAACTTTATTTTTTAGTCTTTAGTAAAACGAAAAAATATAGGTTTTTTTAATAAAATTAAGTTATATTACGAGTTTTTTAAACTTAGTAATATAGTATAAAGCGGACTTAATTTATTAAAAGTTAGCTAAGTCTTTTTTAGCTTATTATTTTTTATTAAAATCTTAAAATAGGGATTTAAGGGTGTTTTAAAATCCTACTATATTACTAAAAATATTTATAATCTCTTCTTTATAATATAATAAATAATTGTTATTATTAAAGAATTCTTTTTAAAAAGGTTCGAACTATTTTAAAACTCGTCCTCTAAAAAAGGTTATTATATAAATAACTTATTTAGTTTTATTATAGAAGTTAATAATATAGAACGTTTAATAAGTTCTAATTTAAATTAAGAATTTTTTAAAATATTTAGTAATTTTATTAAAAATAATAAGTACATTAAGCTTAAGTTTCTTTTATCTATTTATAAGAGTTTTAATAATATTAATAATAGTTTAAAGAGTTTTAAATTCTTATTCTAAGTCGTTTATTTTTTTTTTTTTTTAATTTTTAAATTAGTTATAGTTTTATTAATTATATTTTAAAGAGCGGTAATATTTTTATTATTTTTAATTAGAGTTGTAATTATTTAAATAGAATTATTATTAAAAAGCTCTATAAGTTTTTTATTTTATTTACTACTTTTTTTAATAATACGTCGTATTTTTTTATAATTTACTTTTTTAAAAACTATATTACTATTAAAGTTATAAGCAATATTAAGTATCTCGTTATCCTCGACCTTAGCTAGTTTATTAGCTAAGTTAATAAGTTATTTAAAATTAAATAAAAGAGTACTTAGGGTTTTAAAAAATATCGTTATTCGTTTTATTACTTAGTAAATCTTATAAAATTAACTTATTAAATAAGAGTAATTAAAATATTATAACTAGCTAGTTATAATAAGTATATTAATAAAAATTAAGGCTATAAATACTAAGTAAATAGTATTATAGTTATAAATAGCTTTTTTAAAATTATAATTATAAATCGTAAAATAAGTAAGGCTTTAGTAATTAATTATAATTTTATTAAAAGGGGTTCTTAATAAAAATAGTTAAAAGCGATTATAAAATTTAATATTAAATTAATTATTAAAAAAGCTATAAAAAATCTATTTTTAAGCCCGGCTTAAGTTTATATTATATATAAGTCTTATTCCTAAATATATCTTTTATAATATTCTTATTTATTATTATCTAACTATTTACTAAATAGTTATCCATCCTATTTATTTATAATCGTCCGTCCTACTTATTTATAAATATTCGTTCTTTATTTTATTATATAATCGTAATTACGTAACTTATTTATAGTTTTTTTATCCCGAGAGGAGTTACCCTAAGTCCGTAGTTTTATATATATAGTATAATAGCCGCTATAAGTCTTATAGGGCGAGGCCCTAGCCTTATTATGCGTATTAGGTTATAATAAAAAGGTCGGGAGTTTTAATTAGTAATTAAGTATAGAGCGTAATATACTTAGTTTTCTTTAATATATAATATATAGTACGGCCCCGATAGATTACTCCGTCGGGGGGTTATTAATACTATATATTAATATTATATAATTAATATTAAGAACTGCCCGAGTAACTAATAAAAGTAGAATAAAAAAATAAATATTAATTATTTTATAAAAATAAAAGCTTTAAAATTATAAAAAATTAGGCTATAAATATTTAATTAATAAGGCTATAATATAAATATAAGTATATTATAAAACTAAAGCTTATAGAGTTCTTTATATAAGCTTTATGTTTTAAAAAGCTCTTTTATAATATAATCCGTATACTAATTACTAAATTATTAATATCCTATTACTAGCCGCATCCCGAATTTATTATAAAAAGTAACTTACTTATCCTAAATTATATAATAGTTTTTATATTAAAATTATTATATTATATTAAATACGTACTTAAAGTATATTACGCATATTATATAGTTAAAAAGTATACTATATTATATAATTTTTTTTAAAAGCGTAATCTTGTTAAGGTCGATCTTTTATACTTATAAAGCTAGAAAAAAACCGCTATATAAGCTAAAGAATATAATTTAGCCTATTTTATTATAACTAGCCTTATTTAAAAAAGGCTAGTTAGCTAGTTAAGCCCGTATTATTTATAATAATCAAGGTACTAATAATAAAAAGCAAAGCTATTTATTTAAAAATAAAAATAAGTTAATACTAACTAAGTTTATAAAAAAAAAAGGTAGTTAAGTTAAAATTAAATATTAAGCTTATTTTAATAATAAATAAAAAGCTAGTTTATCGTTCTTAATAAGAGAGGATAATAGGGAATTATATAAGTAAATAGCTAATATAGCTTAATATTTAAAAAAAAATAGAGCTAATAAAAAGTAGTTAAGTAAACGTTATTATAATTTACTTTTTATATATTTTAAGTATATAATAAAAAAAAGCCTTATTTATTTAAAATTTATAAAAGCTTAAATTATTAACTTATTTAAAATTTATAAATTTTAAATAAGTAATATAATAATTCTAAATAAATACGTAGGTTATAATAATATTTTTTATTTTTAAAAATCTTAAACTAGAGCTTAGGTTAAAAAAGATAATAAGAATAGTTATATTAATATAATTACTTTTACTATTTTTATAAAGAGGTATTATTTTTTTAAACCAATTAAAAAGTAAAATAGCGACGCTTATATAAGAGCGACGCTTATATATTAATTTATAACGCCCATATATTAATTTTTATTAATAAATATTACTATTATTTAAGTAGAATAATTTTAAATTTATAAAGCTTAAAAAAACCCAATATGTAAGAATAAACAATTAGAATAACTAATCCCTTATAATAATACTTTAATTACTACTTAAGACCGTTATATAACCGTTATAGCCTAGTGACTAGGCCTTACTTATAATTCCGAAGGCAGTTTACTTAATCGTGCCTATGGTGCGCATAAGGCACATAGTGCTAGAAAGGACTGATCTTTCACGGTTAATCAAAAGGCCTAATGCACACCACTTCCTACCTCCCGTGCTTCCTTATAGAAACATGCTCTTCATAGCATGTGTTAACATCGTCTCTAAGAAGCTATGTATGTCTCGCCTCACGTGTAGGTCAGTGCTATGTCTAGCAACCAATCAGCATTTCCATTATTCCATCCGGAGGTATCTGACGCAGGGCAGGACATCCTCCATTAAGGTATGTCTACTAGTGTAGCTTCATCCCGACGTGTCCCCAATTTAAAATCTTTTCGACCGGGTGATACGACGAGGTACTTCTGACGTATAGCCTATAGGAACGGTACCCATTCGCGCTCTGTAAGACGTACGCGTGGTTAGGTTCCCTAGTCTCGGCACGCCAGGGTGGAGCACTCTCCTGTTCCACACCTCATCGGACTGGACCCCTTGCGTATGTGGTCAAGGGGCTTGCGGGAAAGTGGAGACTATGCTAAGGAAAAAAAAAAAAAGTAAGAAAAAAAAAAAGGGTGCTAGCTCGCCTTTGCCTCGTCCCAGATTCTTAGTACTATGTCGTTGCCCAGCACGCAAATCCCATCCACCATCCCCCATAACAAACGAGGACGCATGTTATCACTGCACCTTCTTTCCCATCGCCCATAGTGACCTCGTCTCTGTCTCCTGGATGCACTCGTCTGAAATTCTTATCACCATTCATATCCATCCGTACATTCCATCTCTGGACAAGCCTCGTTAAAATGCCGTACAACACTCGCCGCAAATCTTTGTCTCTCCCATCGCTGGGCATTCATGTTCCAGGGAGCCATCCAAGTCGCAATCCGGCCACCGCCGCCCCAAGTCGAAGCAATTCCGAAAATGGAGGAAACCGCGTAACAATTACATCGACAACAATAACGCGGCCGAATAAGAGACAGAAACGCTCGCATGGAGATGGGATAGTGCAGGGGCCGACGTCACAAAAACATACCGGAGACGCTGTAGTTTTTGATCATACGCCACCGCCGTCTCCGACAAAAAGTAACGTCGAGATGCAGGAATCCCACAGCGACTCCGAATCTGCCACTCACATGAAGATCGAGGGAATCAACGACGAGATTGTAGAAGCTACTATTGCCCAATTACAGGCCACCTGTAACCGACCTCATCTGGTGCGAGAGCTGGCAACTGTGCTTTCGCAGCAGATTCCAATTGTCAAGAAGTAAGCCACTCAGCTCCGTTCTCAAGTCGTCACAGACTTACTAACAAGTTCGTAGCTCTGCAAACCCATGCGCCATTGTTTCTTCCCGCCTCTCCGCCTACCTGAAGCGTTCCTGTTGGAGTGGTCGGGTACCTTGCCCAATGGCTAAGGAACTCGAAAAGATACACCCACGCCGGACATATTTTTATCTCACAACGCGGCCAAGACTGCCTTTCCCAGACTCTCCGGCCTTCGCTCAGCGTGTAGTCATCTCTCCATCTCTCTCCAGCATCGCATCTGGATCCGAAGATGGTGACGACATCGACCTTCGCCGGCGGGATTTAAGCCCCTCCCCCGAGGTTGATCTTTCCTCTCCTGAATTTGATGATGGTGACGACGACTTTGCCATGCCTACTACTCCCGTCGGGTCCCTACCAAGCAGCTTCCGGTACTCAAGAAGTCAACGCAGTGCCTCTCCTCCGCTGGAAAAGGATGAACGAGAGTTTACGCAGACGGCAGACGGTCTGCAGAAACGCAAGCTCGCCCGAGAACTGTCTTCGACGGGCAATGGCGAGCAATCTGCCAACGCCTTTGAACCGGCTCGGGATTATGGCATGTTCGACGAGAAAACCGGCGTGGCCGTTAACAGCGGGTTGGCAAATATGCATCAGTTCATGACAAGCCCAGCCTTCAAGGCAACCGTCCCGGCGAGCGTCAGAAAGGAAAGTGACGGCGACAGCTGGTTCAAGCTAGGGGGCCTCCTAGAATGGGATCATAGCCCTGAAAGCATTGAACTTGATGAGCTCGATTGTTTGCTGGACTCTTGTTAACGGCCGTGAAATGTTGCGTGTAGCGAAGGCATGGCCCACGTCCCGTATCAGCGTACGGAGTGTCGACTGATTATGTTATGGGCAAACCAATGCCAGGTGCGGCTTGTTCTGTCGACTCTGGAATCAACTGGGCTCTCTTTTTGGAGATTTGATACTTAGCTGGCGTTGCTGGATGACGGCGAAAACAATTGTGGAACCAGGGCATACGATAGCGTGAAGTTGATTTCGTTTGGAAGTACAATTAGGGAATGGGCGGATGTCTTTCTTGTACTAGTAGTTGTAAGAGCAGCTGGTTCCGAGGAAGTTTGTGCCGGCTTGATATTGGAATTCAAGCCGGGGGGATTAGACTCGACCGGGTATGATTGAAATGAAATAAACAAACCTCCCATTTCTCTACAAGTCTTGAATTCAGCTGTTGACGCCGACTTCCCGTTGATCACCAGACTGCAATAAATGCACCATGACTCTTCGCCTGCGAGTATGGAGACCAGGGGTTGCCTAAGACACGCCCGAATCCGATACTTTCAACTCAATCCACAAGGTCGTCCCAAGCTGCGTGAAGTACGGGCGATCTACCCTTGTGACTTGAAGTCCTGGTGTACACTGTGCGGCGTTCTCGACAATCTCAGCAATGTCTCGATTCCACCAGCATCCGTATTCTGAAAGAGCAGGCGAGTTAGTTCGTGCTGATGATTATCGTGGAAGAACCAATCTTACTCTGGAAATGAGAAGCTGCAGACTTATCAAGTAGCCCATTAACAAATCCCCACCATCCTCTACCATGCTCGACTAGGACAATCTTGCCTGTGTTCGGCTTTACTTTGCTGGCCAAATCCCGAACCATTTGTTCCGGGTCGCGGACACTGCAGAGGGAAAATGTTGAACAGATGAAGTCGTATTTAGCTTGCGGACAAGGCTGCTGTGGGGGCGAGGGAATATGTTCGTGAATGTCTGATCGGAGTATTCGTAGTCTTCCTGCAAGGTAGGAAATGTCATTCCACTGGGCCGGAGACGGCACAGTTTCCTTCTCAATTATTGGGTCGACATCAGCCAGCTCTGGCACAGTTTCTGCTAGCTTTTCGACAGCAACGCCGAGCATTTCATCAGAAATGTCGATTCCCGTATAGGAGATCATCGGTGATGCTTCGAACTTGGATGGTCGTGCATTGGCTTTTGGTGCTGCAAGTGCCTGAGTTGCTGAGTTCCGAGAGCTGATAATTTGACTCCAGTCGTAGAAGGGAAGGTTACGGCCGGTGCCCATGGCGACTTCGAGCACATGTCCAGAAGCCTCTGCAGCAAGCCTTTTCCGCAGAGAAGTGATACCCATTAGCCATTCCGAGCCCTCGAGACTTTGGTCAAATCTTTTAGCAGAATCCTTGGTGAAGGCGTGGGGTCGCCCTGTCGGAACTGCATCTGGCGCTGGTTCTGGGCTCTCGTGGCAGGTCGAGGAATAGAACGAGGATGCCAAAAGGCTGATATAGATTCCTAGACCCAAAGCTACTACCCCGGAGGCAAGCAAAGGTATCTTTCTGGCCTTGAAGATGGCATCGGCTGTTTCGAGAGTATTCGAAGTGGTGGGAGTGGGTTTAAGTTGGTTAGCACGACGAGTAGCGTAGCTGCAGTATGGTTAGCACTTTATGTTGAGAAGAGGATTGGTTGGACTAACGGCCGTGGAGCTCTTGCACCTTGGCCCGCGGATCGAGTTGAGGCCAGCCGTCGAGATATTGTTAGAAAGCTACAGGCAGCCCGGCGAGGGGCGCTCGTGCCGGTTGCAAAGTGTAGCATGGTTCGCAACCGCTACCAGAGCCGACACAAAGTATATTTTGGTGTTTTTAGAAGTAGTTGCGGGGGGATTGGATGATGGCGCAGCTACCCATGGTATCACCTTGCCACGTCTGCGTCTTTACAGAAGTGGTATGCAAGAATACTGACCTTGCCTAGCGAGGTGTGATGTGTGTGTGCGCACAGCCATGGTGTTTAATGACCCGTGAGTAAAGCATCAGGTCCAGTATTCTTGATAAGATATCCTTATCAGAGGTGAATCACCTTATCTAAGGAAGCTAAGGTAGGTGCACAAATCAAGGTACCTGGCTTACGGTCATTATGTGGGACCAGGCTAGAACAGGGAGCATCCCGCCCCGGTCCCACCATGTCTTCAATTTTAATTCCCTGGGACCACGGCACTTCCGCCAAGCAGTGAGTGCCTTACCAACGGAGTTTCGGCGGAGACGCGGATGCGGTTCAGATATCGGTTTCCGTATTACGTGTAGATAATATATGGCATTGTTATGTCCTGGACAACGGGTTTGTGTTCTACCCAATCTCGGCCTGCAGATATTGAAAGCGAACGTGAGCGCTTTGGTTTGCCAAAGGCTTGGGCATACTGCCACGTTGATAATCTATTTCCCCGTACTATGGGTCATCTCGACGTAGTCGAAGTATCGAATCTAGCTTCAGCCAACCTTTGGCGCCCCATCCTGCCACCCCTGGCTGTACATCTGGTCTGATAGACGCATACCATGAGTATGCCTTGCGGTCCATCTCACGAGGTCCAAGGCTGCTCCAGCTATCGAACAGCAGCCTGAGAGCTCCGAGGAGACGGCCAAGGTTGCGCATTCTCTCGCTATCGACCTCCGATTTGCTGACCCTCTTTTGCTTGGCTTTAGAAGCACTCCCGCCGGGATTGTCGCCAGTGGGAACACCTTCAGATTGGCCGGAAGCAAAACTTTTAAGTAGGTACGCCCGAGCCGATTCCGGGCGATAGGTAGGAATTCCGACGACGTTACTACTTGTTCCGCTGGCACTGCGGCTGCCAAGTCCATTGTCCATGTTCTGAAGATCCAGGGCCCATAAGGCCACATCATCACAGGCCCCCTGGGTCTGTGTGAATCGTAGCCTCTGGGAGAGTGCCTCTGTGACGACGTTCCGCATCAGTCTCCAGCGATCTGTGCCTAGCATCTCCCCTCCGAACCACCTAGTCAGCACTACGATCACGTCAACAATGCCGGCCTCCCTAATCAGTCGTTGTATGAATTCGCCGCAGCCAGTTTCGCCGTCGTCCTCACATGCCTCGCGTACCTCCCCCAGCCCCTTGTCTTGCTTGTCGCCTTGCCCTCTCCTCTTCACTCGATAGGCCCAGGCGTTATGCGTGGCCGTTTGTAGTTGTGGCTCGGAAAGTAGGAGGGACCTAAGGAGACCTGATGCCTGAGTGCCGTCCTCGACGTTTGCCACCCTTGCAACAAAGGTCGATGATTTGAAAGTGACCTGACGGCTGGCAGACCACTGATTTTCCGTGAACGCAATGCTGCCGAGGTCTTGCTTCGAGGAGTCTAACGGCTTCCTGTCCTGTAGACCATCACCTGAAGCCCTTCCTGGAGATTCCGGGGCTACCAAACCGCTGCCTTGCAAATCGAAGTCGCCTCTCTTGAGAACAGCTATAGCTCTGCCCATGATGTTGACCTTTGGCTGTCCTTCGCCCCACGAGCTGTCTTCGTTGGCGGCCTTGGTCAGTCCAATGCTGATGGCCTTTGACTTTGAGTTGGCGCTTACAACAGCCTGGGCCAAGCTTAGACGACTCGACATGGGCTGCATTGGCATTGTGTGCCTGAGAAGTTCCAACACAAAGGCCAACATCAGTGGCGCCCGATTGGTGTATATGGACGCCTCGGCGATCTCCTTCTCGTCCGTAACCACGGAAAGACTCAGGGCAGCCTCCATTTCCTCTACACTTTGGGCAGGACCTTCGGAGTTGTCGCTGGGGTGATAACTTTTGGGACGCTTCCCACTTGGAGAGCTAAGATGATCCCCGGATCTCTTGGTATTTGCCCTCTTCAGGTGGGTCTTGCATGCGGTCTGTAAAGCCTTGGCCGACTTTGAGTCACCTAGACCACGCTCTACCAGGTCGAGCGGAGCGTCACTAATCTGCTGGATGCTACTCACATACACGTGAGATTGGTGGGATATAAAAGCAGAACCACGCACTCGATCAACATACCTTCGAAGCTCCACTGTTTGCAGTGCTTTGACCTGGCCCATTGCAGCCATCATCGTCACTCCCTTCCGAGAGGTGATGACCCTCAGCAGTTCTTGAAGATCATGTTGTGAAGCCATTTCTGAGCCGGCCAGGACTATTGTTTCATGAGTCGCTTACTCGGGCGTTTATTTGTATCGGCAGCGTTGAGGAAAAAAGAGTTCACGCAGTGTGGATGGATTACTGCAATTGGCTACGCCGCGTCAAAATAAGTGAACAAATGGAAAATAGCTCCACCTGGAAGCACAGATTCTTCGGTACTCACTGTGACACTCTTGACTGCATTCACCTTTGTGCCTCTGTTATACCTCACTACCTATCTCATCTGTACATCGCATTGCTTGACCGTTGGGAATTGGGGTGTTCTTATCCATACTTTCCTCTTAACGTACGCACGGATATTTCCGCCAAGAGTACAGTGCCATCCCTGATCCACGTACGCAGTAATATGTGGCTACCTACGTATGAAACACTGTACGGGTATGGTCAGGTACATCGACCTCGGGGTCTCCCCACGTCGATGTACCCATCGGTACGTACTACGGTATGGTGGGTAAGTTTAATCCCTGGCCGTGTATTTGCGGGCAGCGGTCCACCTGCCTAAGGGTTTGGGTAATTTGACTGGCTGAAGCACACCGTGTTGAAGTCGAAGTATCTCTGCTTACTGTGTAGATTGACTACGTGCGCCACAAATACTTAACAGGGGGTTTTACTATCGCCTGGTTTCGCAGTGGGTTTGTGAGAAGGTACTGATGATAAGATGATACCTTACGGTATGTGTTAGGTATGAGTAACTGCTGCCCACGGAATGTCACATGTCGGTTGAAGCAGCTGTCGTGTTGAGGAAGGTAGATAGCCTCCAATATGTATGAATGGGCAACAATCCTGCACTTTGCCAAGCTACTCCTTCCCGTCGAGGCAATAGCTCAAGCCATCGGGAAGATTAGCAAATTCCAGCTGGCGCGGGCGAAGGATACTTAGGTATGGAAATGGCGGCGTGTCAGCCCAGCACCACAGCTTTCTCAACTGGTATGGACAAGGTACCTTAAACGCCCGGGGCTTGAGCCAGCCACCTTGCCCACCGTCATCCCTTGGCTCAGAGTAGCTCAAGCCTTGAGCTTCAAATCCACTGCGCGTCACTTTCACATCTCAACATCAACATCAAGCGTGACCAGGAGCTCTGGCCCGTTCAAAGTCAGAGCCCAAATTGCGTCGCTTCTTTCTAGAAGCGCAGGGTGCTGCCTTCAACGGCCCACTTGACTACGTTAGTCTTACCTCACGGCAAGGACGGAGCACCTTACAGCTAACCGCTCACCCCCTGCACAACGACGACACAATACACGCATAGCTTGGTGAAGCAACTAGTCGTATGCTTCGGACGACATCGCTTGTAAATCGGACGACATCATTTTACCACAACTTGCTCCCGAACCTCCAGCTGGAGCACCCCCCTCGCCTACCTTGTTTACTGAGACTACTCCCTTGAGCTCCAAGAGCATACAATCACATCTGTTCTCGGATATAATGGTACGCTCTCTGTCCAGTATAACGATTCGCTGGTCCTTGAGATTCTAAGTCTGGCGCTGGTAGGAGGTGTTGAGCAAGGCGTCTCGAGTGGCCACGTCCAAAACTGCACAGAGGACAATTGTGAACGCGAGCCTCCTCGTCGGCACGTCGTTATTTCTGCTGCCCTTTGCTGCTATCGCCTCTATCCTTTTTTTCCGCGACTACCTACCTGAGCAAGTAGTGACGACCCCAGTCCACCTCCAGTACGGGTGAGTCCTCCTCACGCTTCCCGCCTGCTTTCCGTTTGATTCAACCAAAAAGTAACCTCACCTCTAGATCAGGTGCAAATCCCTTTGGAACAGCAACCATCCCGACGTCTGCTCTGAGATCGCAGCAGGAGTATGATGTGTCCGTCACGTTGTCTATGCCCCGTTCGCCTGCCAACACACAACGAGGCAACTTCATGATTGCTATCCACCTGCTGGATGTTGGAGCCTTGTCGACGGGAAGCAACAAAATACAGCCTCATATCGCTCCTGAACCCTATGCTCATTTCGACGGAAAGACAGTCCTTTTGTCTTCAAGGCGGCCCGCTTTGGTGCCATATCAAGATCCAATGGTATCGACAGCGTCGCGAATCCTCTTCCTAGCCTACCACGTTTTGTTCTCCGATTCGGAAACTTGCGTACTGACCGTACCGATGGCCGAGCGCGTGGAGTTGGCCAGAGGCTCCTCCTTACCCGCTTCAGCGTACCTTGAACTTCAGGGCGGCCAGGATATCGAGACATACTCTGCCTCGATTACGCTGACTGCTCAACTGCGGGGATTGCGTTGGCTGATGTACAACTACCGCGTGATGACTCTGACCGCTGCCGTCCTGGTATTCTGGGCATCCGAGATCATATTCATGGCGGTGGCATGGCTGGCATGGTCTGGGCTTTCAGGATCGTCACAGGGCTCTGGCATCGGCAATGGAGGAATCGTGGAAAAGTCGTACAATAAGTCGATGGGGCAAGCCAAGCGAGAGGAAGGAAGTGGCATCGATGAGCTGTCGGATGCCCCGAGGACGTTCCCGACCTATGGGAACCAGGCTCCGTTACGGTATGAGCCTGAAGTCAAGGACGAGCAGCATGCGGGGCCTCGTGTGGAGGACCTGCTCCCGCTCGGTGGTGAGGCCGACGACGAGGAAGAAGATGACGGAAGGGGCTTCAGGGGGGACTCGGGCATTGGAACGAGTTATAGTGAGGGAGGTTCCAGTAGTGTACGGCGGAGGTCATCGCATCGAAGTTGATGAGGGGGTGCTTGCTATCTTATGGTGGTATTGTTGCTGACCTTTTGCTGAGATCTGGCGGGGTAACGTTAATACGTCGAGATATGGAAGAAAGCAAGAGACTATTGAGAGACCCCGCCGAGGATTCGGCACCCACTCATTTAATTAATTTCAACAAAGTTGCCTGCGTCGACTTCTTCGGAGTGCAGCGAAACGAAGATACTAATCTTGACCGTGAGGGTTCGTTAGGCATCACGAGCACCCAAGTCGCCATCTAACAAGGTCCAGGTGAGGTATCTTAGGTATCACCGTATCAGCAGAGGGCGATGGCTGTGCATTTGCTTACCTAACAGGAGACGGGGAGGCACCTGAGCGCTGGTACGGAGCTAAGGTAAGTCGAGGCAATAAGTCGCGGCCTAGAATACCAAAACCTGCCACTGCCATGGTGTTACCTCGTGGACGGAAGTGCCAGCCCCCCCACAGTGCACCAGTGCACTTGATCCCAGCGGATGTAGGAAGCTGCACTTGCGGGAACATCCAAGCACGGACACGGGACAGCCAAGCAACATTTCCCCTCCAGGGCACTATCTTGTCGCTTCCTTGCCCTCCCACACCGCCAGCTGCCGCCGCCATTGTCTTGAGCCTTGTCCCAACTTCGACCACATCACGCTGTAGCCAACAATACTCTGGTATTTTTCAGCCGCATCATCTTCTACTTTTCAACAATTTTCTCTCCCAGATCCCGCACCTCTGTCTCTCCACTGTCGTTGGGACAATATGCGCACCATTTGTACCTAGGCCTCCTCGCCCAAGGTCTCATTGCCCCCGGTCGTCAGATCCACCACAACCAGGTCCATTCGGAGACGGTGAAGAAGAGCAATTTCTACTTCAGCTTCGACCCCATAGTCGCATCAACTGCCACCTTGTTACGCTGCAGTCTACTCGCTACCCGCCACTGCGGTTTTTGACATCGTTGAGCCACTGAGTCGCTCTTGCAAAACACCGTTGCTTGCGTCCCTCTCGACAACCACCAAGGCAAGAAGCAACCCCCCACTATTCCCACCTCGTCCGCCGTGTGCCGCACCGAATCCCGCAAACCACCCACGGAACTATCGACCCAACGACTCACCCAAACCACGGCCTTCAGCTAACATTACGCAGCTTTACCAAGCTGCCTGACTGCCGCGTTCGCAAGGAAAACCTTCAGACCGCCGCATTGTCACTGGCGACCGCGGTGCCCTTCGCCCATTCTCCTTCCTTGCTCGGACTGCGGCGCTTCTACGCGCTCTAGTCCGCTTCGCAGCCATGCCCTGCTTTAAAGGGATTGCCGTTAGCATACATGCCAACGGTGCTCCTCTTCCCGAGCATGGTATGCAAAAGCAGTCACGACTGTCACGCATCAGCACCTATATACCCGTGCCTCAGCCAAGCATCAACCCCGATTCGAACAAGCCCGAGCCTGCCAAGTTCGCCATTTCAATTACCCTCTTGACACCCGGCTTGCCGATCCCGTACTCGACTCCGAAGTCCACCGAGACGAACCCTTATCCCAAGCCCCAGTTCGTCGGAGGCCTGCCCACCGCCGCTCAAGGTCCTTCGAAGTTCTCCGGAGTCGTCAACCCCTATATTCCCATGACCAATTCTGAGAATGAGACGATAGCCGCCTACATATACTTTGACGGAAGATCCAAGGAGGAAGTCGCCACGCTTCTGCGACCGGGTGAGGAGACCTGGGTCAACAGTCGTTGGGTTCAGGTACCCGATTCTGAAGGCGGAGGTCTTGCTGAGCGCGAATTTTTATTCCGCGAAGTCGGCTTGGAGCGTTGGCTTAACGGCTTGGACCTTCAAGGTCACGATGCGGCAGAGAAGCTGGAACGTCGCCGTCAAAAGTTCGAGAAGCGACGCAGGAGACAAAAGGCTACGACTGGAGCGACAAGCATGCAAGTTGAGGAAGGCCCCAACGGCCCCAGAGACACTCTGCGCTACGGTGCCGAGGACGGATCTCCTGTTGAGGCTGTCTTTGGCGAAGACGACTCTGACTCCTTATCCGACGATGACGAGATCCCCGAGGCAACTGGACAGATCAAGGTGCTGATGTTCCGTGTGCTTGCTTCTGGCGAAATAAAAAAAGGAGAATACTCACCACAGTTCGATGCTCATGACGACGACGATGACGCGGAGTCCGGAAAGCAAGGCAATGGGAAGAGCGGCGTCGATGCTGACGTGGAGCACACTACAAGCTTTGCCAAGCCCAAGACGTTGGATCCGAAGACTATTAGTACTCAGACCGTGACGGGTATCGATGGCCCCGACAAGCCATATGCTTCTTTCACATTCTTCTACCGCGGGGAGAGTAAGTCGGCCAGTTTCTCAAGAAATGTAATAATGTTGCGTTCTAAGCGGCTAACAATGCGTAGGGCAACTCCAAAAGATTGGCATCATTGCTTCTTCAAAGGCAGCCCAGGCAACGCCGGGATCTGCCAAACGCCGGTCTGGGCAGCTAGACTTTTCAAGCCTCGGCCCCTTGAAGACCTCTGGCACCGTTGGATTTTCTGCCTTCAGAGACCAGGATACAGAGGCCACCAGACGACGGAAAGCCCGCAAGAAGAGCAATGGCAATATTGGGGGAGCTCTCAATGACGACAGTGACGACGATGACGACGAGAGTGAACTTCTTGGAAAGATGCAGGATATTGATGAAAAGGACATCAATAACAAGCTCGCCCCCGAGGACGTTAGATCTCAAGGGGAGCTTGCTGATGGTGTGAACCGTATTCGAGTATGTTTTACTCCCCACATCCTCTTGTGTAAGCTTGGCACCTGACTCCTCATAAAACAGCTTAAGAGAGCACATTCAGCCGAGCCCGACCGCTCCGAGAACGCAGGTGCCACCAATAACTCTGTAAACTCGGGCGCGTTCGGTAATCCGTTGATTGGCGCTGCAAGCGCTGCAGGCAATGGCCATGTTTCCGAGGGCGTGAACCAGGACCCTAGCAACGACGCTACGATAGAGGGAACAATTGGGAGCCCCTTGAAGAAACATCGGCCGAGTATTTCTGGCGGCGATGATCAAATCCGAGCCCAGTCAAATAACTCAGGTTTGAGCGATGTCATGAACCGTGGGGTCCCTACACAGACAAATGCGCCGGCCACCTCGGGTACCAATGTCGACGAGGAAGAGCTGTGATACTCAATCGCTTATACTGGTTCAATCAGGGATGAAAGGGGCTGCGGGAGTCTGGGTCACATGGTAGAGAGGGTCCATGACGATATCCACGCCAGCTGAGTGCGATGAATAAGAAAAGCGTCAGAGGTCCTGAAGAAGGCCTGTTCGGTGATTTTGTATGCCGTTCTGGCAAATCAGCGGCGACTCAGCTAGGTCATGACCGCACAGGAAGTCGCGAGGCCCAGCCTGCTTTCAATAGAAACGTGTATTCTTGTGTGTGTACTACTTGCTGGGTGGACATCTTTGTGTAGCACTCTGTGCCACAACTTCCAGGAATACATATCAAACAGGCATCTCGAATTAGTAACCGTGCGAAGTATTGAGAAAAAGACCTTTGGAGGGGAACGAATCGGTACCGTCTTGTTCGCTCGAAGACAAGCATGATTGTGTCTTCCTGTGGTCAGCCTCTGTTGTATCCGGCAACATCATCATTAGGATGTAGCTTAGAGAATTTTCTGCCTTGATTGTTGGTCGTAGGTCGCTGTGGAAATGGATGTCTACTCTCGCGCGTATGCAAGACTATTTGAGTGGGAGAATGGAAGTCGTGCAGAGCGAGAAGACCAACCGGGGGTGGGGGTCGGAGGCTAGGCTGAGGATACAGAGTACCACGACTATTTGTCAAGGTCTCTCTCTAAGGTATTGTCTATTTGGTCTACTTTGACTCGATCCTTGGACACCATGGCTGCCACACACAATTACCTGTACCTGAATTCGTTTCGAGACCCCAAGCCTCCGTTGCCTTAGAGGACTAAATGTGTTTATCTCTTTCATGTCGCCATGACGCCGCTTGGACGAATAGGGAATGACGGCCAAACGCTTCTAGGTCGGAATGTCCAACATACCACCAGAATTCTCATTATCGTACATTAGCATAAATACTACAGGTTCTTTTCCGTGATTTCCATGTAGAACGCCCTGTGGAAGGAATCACCGCCCATATCTCCTTTTTGTGAACCCCCAATCCGCCTGTTTTCCCGCCCGTCTTGTGCCGCGATTGATCCGAGGAACACACCTTGCCATCGCCTTGTCTTGTGAATAGACATGATTGTCAGATTGGGGCCAAATCTCTCCACAGATTCTTATGCGCGCTGTAAAATGGCATGGAAGCGTTCAATGACCTATTTGGCGCGACATTAGTCACGGGTGAATGTCGACGGAGTCGGCTCAAGCTGCTTCGCTTACCTCTGGGTTTGACTTGACGAATGGGAGATCAAAAAACATGTACTTCTCGTTCTTGAGCAACTCAACAACTGTCACCATGAGACCCCAGGGTTGGGGCCAGTAGCCGATCAGGCGTTCCCAAAGCACGCGAGTGATTTGCTGCCTGATCTCCGTCTCCTCAGGGTCATTCATGTCCTGGCCGAAGATCTCCAGTAAGATACGGCTGAAGTAGTTGGTATGGGCATTGGGGAACCGCAATTGGTTTGCAATGCTGGTGATGAGGTAGTAGCGGGCCTCAGGAGGCAGCTCGTGAAGCAAGATGGACATTGTGGCCACATCTGATGAGGCTGGATTGAAGACATCCGTACCCTTCTGAGTTGACTGCTGGACAGCATAGTTGCCGACATGAAGAGTGACCGCCTCGACCACTCGCAAATTGGCATTGATGGGCACATGCCCAAAACCGGTATCAGGTCGCTGGCTTTCGACAATGGCTCGCGTGATGTGTGCTAATGTATCCTCAGACGGGCCGTTCTGCAGCGCGTGGTCAAGGACATCGAGCAAGCCTAAGTCGCGCAGAATAGACGCAGAGTTGTCTAGACATTCAGGGGAGTCCCTGGCACCATCTACTCTATCAGCTTGCAGACCGGGAAACGAAGGATCCGGCATCTTAGGATGGGCTGCTGGGTTCGCTGTCAATATGGCGTTGAGAAGCTGCTTGCAGTGAGGAGGGACACTAGCTACGAGTTGATGTGAGTGTGCCGCGAGGTAGTCCGAGTAGTCGTGCTGTAGAATAACGAGTAGCTTGAGGGTGGCTCGATAAATCTCTCGCGCTACATTGGAGGGCTCGATCGCTTTGACCTGTTCGCCAATATGTTCCAGGAGCAATTGCAGGAGTCTGGTAAACGCCACCCACCCGGAGCGATCCTTCATTACTGCAGGCAAGAAAGCCCGATGCTGGAGGAGGGAGAGCCAGCCGAAAACGAAGCCAGGAAGATATTTCGGTCCGAGGTCTGCGAGTCTGGCAGCGAATTTCAGGAACAGCTCCGATCTCTCTGACTCGGGGAGCTGCTCTGCAGTAGAGCTGATTTCGTAAAGGAGAACCGACAACAGACGATGGAACACTCTCTGGTTGAAGTGATCCGCGCGCTTCACATGGTGATGGTTAAGCACGAGAGTGATAAAGGCCAAGACAGAATCCAAGTAGACCGCTCGGCTTGGCGTCGGAGTAGGCTGTGCTTCACCGTGAAGTCTGATAAAAATGTTAATCATCTTTGCGAGGGCATCCACAGCGAGGAATGCATCCGTCAGGGTTCCCGTCGAATGGACGAAGTGCTCAAACCTGTCCACCGACATGTCTGTTGCGATTCTGAGGAAAACAAAAAGGTCGTCCTTGCTCTTGACAACACCTCTGATTTGCATCTGCTGCACGAACATGATGGACGAGGTCTCCGATCCGTCAGGGTTGTTGCAAAGATGGATCCATTCGTCAAAAACATATTCCATTTGGTCCTGCTGAAGTGCGCCTTCGCTCTCCTGTTGCGCAGTTTGAGGCAGTGTTTGACCAGAGAGCTTCGCCTTCAAGCGCTGTCCGATAGCGGAATCTGGCTCGTCCTGTATCCAGGACCAGGCAGCCTCGAGTGTCCGAACAAAGTCGCCATAAAGCGCCATTGGCCGGCTGCCGAGGAGAGTCAGATCAACCATCTGGTCCAAGAAGTCTAGCGAGCCTTCTTTCCTTTGCTGCAGCGCTTTGGACATGGATAAATCAATGTTTCTCCAGTCGAGGAGGTCGGTGCGCAGCAGTGCAGCGAGAAGTGGCATTTGGAGGAAGGTGGCTCCAGACTGTTGGCGGAAGTGGGCAGTGACGCGGTTGTTCAGCGTTGGGCCAGAAATCTTCCGCAACGTCTCCAGGACATGGACCAGGCTTTCCAAGGCTAAGTTGTCATCCATCGGGCTGAAAATGAGCTGGATAATTTGATCAGCAGCAAAAACAGCAAACTCGTCTGAAGTCTGCGATGCCTTGATCATATACTGAACCAATGCGTCAACCACATCTAGGACGGGATGTGGCCTCGGGAGGTCGGCGAAGTGTTCCTCGCGCGCTTCGGTCGCCACGCGCTGCAGTTCCATGAGAAGCTTCTGGACGCGTTCAATCAAAGCGCGGCCGTCCATTTGGAATGCTTGGGGCCTCGCGGTAGGCATCGCTCCATTGTGAACGGGGGCGTACTGCTGAACCTGAGAGCCGAGGTGTTGAACGGCTGGTGCATCTGCCGTAGCTCCCAGGCTGGGTACTGTGGAGAACTGATCTTGGAGAACTTCGTTGGCAAGCGATCTAGTCGCATCAGAAGCGGAGGGTACGTGAGATGGAGCATTAGAAGTGGTGGTCCGAGGCTGGCGGGCGAAGTCCTCGTATATGGCCATCTGTTCAGGGTTGAGGCCGCCCATGCTTGGCGACAACTTGAACGGGTTGGGAATCGTCCACGCCCACCGACTGAGAGAGGCATCCACATATGGCTCATTAGGGCGCTGAAGGCGATGACGACGGCGTGCTTCCAGTTCAGGCTCAATCATCTCCTCAATCTCCGGCACAGCTCTCTCCTCAGCTTGCTTCTCGATGATGTTGCATGCCAGATCAAGATTTGAGTTCACACACATGATGATAGTGCCTTCCGGTAACCCTTGCGGTAAATCATTAGATGAGTTCCTCATATAATTTGTGAAGTTGGCTCTCAACGGCTCCTTAGAGGTCACCAGCGCCAAACTTCCGGCAGTCGCCTTCACCATGCTGATGGCTGATGTCCTGACCCTGTTCTCATCAGGCTCAGTCGCAAAATCTTTGTGAATCATTTGCTGGGTGGAAATGGCAGCAATCGTGACGGATCGATCTACCACAGGCTGTATGATGTCTTGCAAAGCCTGCGTAAGAGCAGTCCGAACAATCTCGTGCAGTCGGGTAGCCGTTACCACCATTTCGTTCGTAGGCGGAATGTGAATGAGCGGGCCAAGATCTGGGATTGATGCAGCAATGACCTGAGGAGAGAGGCCAGCTGTGACACCCGTGGAAATCCCGTTCAGGGAAAGATTTTCAAACGTCTCCAAAGCGTCTTGGGAAACCAGCTCTTGTGCATCTTCGACAGCGGCACGGTTGAGAATCTCGCCGGAAGGCTCGATACTTTTGTGGTCAAGGTTAAGACCCTTGCACAACACTTCAATCTCGAACTTGAGATTGAGCTTCAGCTCAGCATGGTGATATAACTCGATGAGCAAGTGAATGATATCCATCAACCATGGGTTCGGTGGCCGAAATACGGTTGAGTTGACTCCCTGGAGAATGACTTTGCAAACGAAGGGAATGACCACGATGAGCCTTTTCGTGTCGTGAGCCTCGATCAAGAGCTGTTTGAAGGCAATGTTCTTGTGCTTAATCGGCTTATCGCGAGCCAGAGTGAGAAGACCAAGCCAGCCTCCAAGATTCTTGAGGTGTGACCGTTCGGTCGAGTTCTGCATGGTGGCCTCCGAGTTGAGCATACGAGCCACGCTCACGTACGTCTCTCTCAAAACCTCTCCCCACAGAATTTTGTCTTCGAACAGCTTGACCAGTTCAAGGTAGACTTGGTGATAATTAGGCTGCATCTTGGCTCGCTCCTCGACCAGATGGCTTGCAAACCATTGCTGATAACGATGTTCCAGAATTTCCCGCAACTCTTGACACATGGTTTGAAGGGTGGTCTCGGTAAGATTGTTCAGTACGAACTGAATCTTGCCTTGTGTATCGCTTGATGGCTCCTCGCAATCGACTCCAGGCGAACGGTCAGATGCGTTGATAGACTGGAAGGGCTGCGGTTGACGATCCGTCGGTCTGCCTTCGGGTACGTTACCGTTCGAAAGAGACTCGCTATTGACATGAGCTGAAGGCATAACGCCGTTGCGCGATCGTGCAAGCTCATCCTCGTGGTCTCGAACCACGTCTTCAGCCTTCTTCCAGGCCTCGGTACCTTGTAGGCCGGGTATCTGCAGCAATTGTCGACAGAAGCCGGGCCATTCCCGGAAGCGAGAAAACAGTTGCATCAGGGCCTGCAGTCCAAATTTGTACATCGAATCCTCTGGGGAATAGTCTCTGACAGCCTCAAGAATCATGCCAAGACCAATCTTGAGCGGGAGATCCGAGATAAGCTTGTGGGAGATGATGCCACCGAAAAGCACTGCGGTTGTTGCGAGTGCCTCTAAGGGATAATCGACATAATGAGCGTATTCATCGAACAGGCCGTGGATCATGCATGCGAACACGTCTTGATCTAGAGGATCGCGAGAATGTTTGTACCGATCCAGGACCTCGACGATGTTGCGGACTTGAATTTCGTCCCCGTACATCTTCTTGTAATGTTCTTCCATCTTACTGTTGGCCCCGGTAGGCAAGGCGTTCCCATCTTTGCCGTTGGCGTCAATGATATCGTCGAAGCCTTCGCCATAGTTGATCAATCTAGGGTAGACCGTGATGCAAGATCGCTGCACCATGATGAGATCCTGCAAGGGAGTCTTGGGGAGAAAGTCCTCCAGAATTTGCAGAAAAGCAGCCACTGTCCTCACTTGGAGAGTGGTACTAGATTTGACGGCAGCTTGGCCATCAGGGGGGCGCTGGAATTGCAATTCCAAGTTTGCCTTGATCAGCAAAAACTGGAGCAAAGACCGCGCAATCTCGTTGCTTCTCTCGGAGTTGAGTCGCGCCCAATTAACCAAGTCAAGATAACCCTCGGCATGAGCAAGCGCTGCAAGATCGAGTCCAAACCCATTTGATAGGTATACAAGCTCATTGAGCCACTTGTGTTTCAAGGCATGCTCAAAAATCAAGGGAAGATCGGTTGGTTTAATGGCATGTGCCTCAATCAGCCGCTGAATCACCCACTCCTTGTCCTTCTTCCACAGGCTGTCGAGAACAAAATCATATTCCGTTGATCGTTTGTAGAGGAAGCTTTCGAAAAGAGAGTTCAGCGTATCGACTGCCATCGTTGGCCATGGTTTCGGCACTCCAAATGCGGAAACGACGAAGATGTCTAGGTTAGGTACCACGACTTCCTGGAACAGGCGCTTGGCTTCGACGCTTTGCGACGCGTGGACTGAGTGAAGGGCAACATGAAACACGGCCGACAGTGCCTCAACAGACACCAACGCGTGCTTGGCCGCGAACGCCGCGCGTTGCTGAACCTCTGGGGCAGATTGCACGTAGGTTTCCAGTGTCAGCGTTGGAATCAAACCCGGGATTGTACTGGCGTCAAGCTGATCCGGCTGAAGTGAGGCGAACGCGCATATGAAAGACAGTTGGGTTTCTGGATGTTCCCAGTTTCCACCCCATAGCTTCTGGATATCAAATGTTTGATCATCTTCAGCGATCGGGAGCAACGCATTGTATAGACGGAGAAATTGCCGGGAGGAGATTCGAGCGGATCGCTGATCGAAGTATGAAACCACGTCTTGCCACCTAAATGACGAAGGTAGAACTCGACGGAGGGCTGCCGCAAGAATCGACGGGTCATAACGGGGTGTCTGGCTGATAGTGCTGTAAGTCAGGGCGATTGACACCTGCTCTTCACTGAGCTGAACATTCTGAGGCCGACTTTGCAGGTATGAGACGCAACTCTCCTCATCTCTAGTAAAGTCGCCGCCCGTTCTTTGGATGTATGTTGCCAGAGCATTTGGAGGTTTGTCGGCCAGCACTCTAACCAAATCAAGCGCGGCAAGCACTTCAGAGGGCGGCGGAGCCTGGTCCCCGTGCCACCTTGCCTGGACCTTGTAGGCTAGTTCGGACTTGGACGCGGCGTTGAAGTTTGGTGGCTGATACTGAATGAAGCGATCGACGAGTACAGCGATGAAGGAATCGGTCAAATCTGCGTGCTCTTCTAGTTCGCGCCGGGCAAGAATGTTCACGAAGGTCGGGAAATTGGTGGATAAGATGGCATCGGCTGGATTTGAGTAGTCAGCATTAGGAACATTTGTTTCCCACGACAATAGGACAACCAACCCTTGGTCTTGAGGTCGGACCTTGATCCTGTCTTGAAGGCTAGCGCCAATATCGTCTTTTCGAGAGCATCCAACTTGAATGCTTCCATGAAAGTTGACATGTCAAAGTCACGGAACAAGTCTTCTGTGCCGGTTTCGATAGACTCAGCAATCTTGTTGGCTTGATTGGCGTCGTGGGAAATCTTCTTCATCTCGCTCATAAGAAGGTGAAAATTGCCATTGGTTCCCGGCCGTGTATGTCCGTGGAAGATATGGCCAGCATGGGCAGCGACAAGGCGCGTAAAATACTTCGCAAAGACCTCCATTCCGTGTTCATTGATGAGCTAAGGAAGATGTTTACGTATCAGCAATGATCTAGCGTTAGACCGAATTTGAGATAATTTGGTTGCAAGCTCGACGTGGGTGGGAAGGCTACCTTTTGTAGTTGTTCTGCTTGTGTCTCCCACTTGGCGCGGTCCTTGTCTTCCTTGATAGCACCGAGGAGGAGATATACTTGGGCGACAGCAATTTTGACCAGGGAACTTGGCCCTGTCGGACTACTCGTACTTGGACTTGCGCCTGCAGTCAACCCAGCGGATTGTGATGGATAGGTTGAGTGCCAAACTCCAGTGTGCAGTGTCTGTGAAGGATGTGGAGAGAATGATCCCGACCTTGGTTGTGGGACCATGGGAGAGTATTGCGTATCGGGGCGGAAGAAGTTTGGAAGGAGGAGGAGTCCGTCCTACAGCAAGACCAGACTAGACCAACTTCCTCGCTGGAGGCTTCCGTTATCGAGCCACCAAACTAACTATCTCGCGATCGACTACGCCCACATCAACGACGAGCACTTCCAGAACTGTGAATGTGGCCGTCGGCGTGACGAGGCGGGCAACAAATGCCGCAGCTGATGCGCGAGTGCGACGAGGAAGATGAATGGGTGGAGGCGAGGATGCGTAGGCCGTGTCCGAATCGTTGCTGATGCGATGGAGGTATCGAGCAAAGGAGGGGAGGGGACCTGGCACTTGAGCCAGGTCGACCGAGACCGCAATCAAGATGCCCACCGATGTTCGGGCGGGGATCGATGAACGGCTTCTGGAACTAGCTCGCTATTGCCGGAGGTTGAGGAGGAGGATGGGAGGGGAATGGAGAGAGGGAGAGTTCGTAGAATATGCGACGTTGATCGATCGGGAACGTCTGTCGTACGGTGCTTGACAGCTTCGCAAAAAGAGAAGAAATTAGAGCCTGGCTGGTTTGAAAGGTACGTGAGGACGTGGAGGCTACCTATGGTTGCCGGTAGGGGATTGGCTTGGACATGCACAAGGCGGAGAATGGACGGCACCTAAGGGAAAATGTGCCTTACCTAAGGTACCTGACCTCATGGGCGAAGACATACAGTGGAGGGAGGGTAAGGAACCTGATGGCAGGAATCTACCTCCAGGCAAGGTCGGGTGGTACCTACCTTACCCAGGCCAGGCAGGTACCTAAGGTAAGGTACCTTAAGGTGCCTTACGCAGTAGGCAAGGTGACAGTCTGTGTGCATCTACACCGCCTAGGACGGTCATACTTGAGGCACCAAGGGCAGCCCAGATACAGCCGGCCCGGCATTGTAAAAAAGTAGATGGCCCTCAGACAACATGCTTTACCTACCTTAGGTATCTTGGCACGTCTAGGCGCGCTGCAGGTAGGCATGACCCTAAGGTAGCTCGGTTAGAAAGATATCGAGGCTCTTCTAGACGTAAGCTGGCCTCTTTAGTGCTTGATTCAACGAAGATACCAAGGTAGATAGGTAGGTAAGGTATCCAATTTCCGTACTGCTGGAGAGCCTATGGTTGCACGTGACCTGCCAGAGGTCTCGACCTGGGGAGAAGTAACTAAAATAGCAACCTCACAGGGAGAGGCATCTAGGAAGGTACTTACTGCGTAGGCATTCAGTATTGGGCTAACTACCCCGAATGCCCTTGGGCCTTTTACGTAGTATGCCTGCCTGCCTTGGTACCTAAGGTGCCTACCACCCCCGCTCTCGTCCTGCCCGCCTGAGGTACTTTCTTTGCTACCGAAACGGATACCTTATTACAGGTGATTTCCCTAAGGCAGACATGCTTGACGTACGAACACGCTAAACTCAGCCTAGCCATCCACTGACACTTGAGTAGGTCGCCTTATGTAATGAAATGGTTACTCGGCAACGGAACCAAACAATATTACCTTGGCCGTCTGCTCATCAATCGACCGACCCGTCGCCCGAATACAGCTATTGACGCCAACGTGGCTCTCAATCAACTCCAGCTTTCCAACACCAAAATTCAGAAGCGACACATTGAGGTTGTGCGCAAAGATACCCAAAGGCTGTTAATGAACCTTGATTCATTTTTCTACTATTTAGTAGCCCGGATCGACCGCATGCAACGCCATACCTCTCTTGAGTCTGTTCCTTATTTAAAGGCGTTAACGCACTCGTAGGCATCATGCCTACATCGATGGCGGATGGGCCAAGTGTGGCTCTATCATGTATGTTGGGGTTCTATATGTCTGCAGCAAAGCAGGAGCTTACCGACCCGACATTTAGTTGCGAACAACTTCTGGGGAAAGGAAGATGCTGGTGTAGGCCCTTTGCTGGACCGCATGCTCGCTGCGAAGCAAACATGTGATGAATTGAAATCTTTCTACAGCGGCAAGTAACACGACTGGATCTGTCACAGCCGAAAGCTAATGTCCAGTGCAGCTCGTGCCTCTATCGAAGACGAATACTCCCGAAAACTACTCTCTTTGTGTCGAAAATCATTAGGATCCCATGAGTCAGGAAGTCTGAAGGTTTCCCTCGACACCGTTCGAGGCGAGGTCGAATCGATGGCGAAGCAACATCAGAACATCGCAGCGCAAATGAAGACAGAATTGGAAGAGCCTCTTGCCGCTTTCGCGGGTGGTATGAAGGAGAGAAGGAAGATTGTGCAAAACGGCATTGAGAAGATCCTTAAGACGAAGATACAACAAACACAGCACGTCAATAAGGTCAGTTCTGATGATGCCCCCAAATCCGAATTGGCCCATGAGTCTTCCGGGGTCGGGTCTCGAGACGAGTCACGCACTGACGAATACGATAGACGCGGGACCGATTCGAGCAGGAGTGTCTCAAGATCAAGGGCTACCTCGCTCAGGGTCACATGGTTATGGGCCAAGAGGAGCGGAAGAATAAGGCGAAGCTAGAGAAGACGCAGATCAGCGTTGCGACGTCTAATACTGAGTACGAGAATGCTGTGAAGGCACTTGAGGACACGACAGTGAGGTGGAATCGAGAGTGGAAGGCAGCTGCGGACAAGTTCCAAGATTTGGAGGAAGAGCGTCTCGACTTCACAAAAAGTAGCTTGTGGACGTTCGCCAACATATCTTCCACTGTCTGCGTCAGCGATGATGCTTCTTGCGAGAAGATCCGTTTGTCACTGGAGACCATGGATGTTGAAACGGACATTATCAGCTTCATCAAAGAACAAGGAACGGGCCAAGAGATCCCAGATCCGCCAAAGTACATCAATTTCTGTCGAGGAGATGTTAACGACACGCAATCGGAAACGTCGGACGACGACAGCTACTCCGTTGCCCAATTTCCAAGGAGTATAAACCCGGCATTCAGATCATCTTCACCGCAACCCTCTACATACGAATCGCACCACGATCCCAATTCAAGTCTTGCTCAGGACCTAGGACACAAAGATCCACCTTCGGCTACTCCCAGAACCGTTGTTGCTCCTGATTCAAGGCGTCAAGATGCAAGCCCTTCTACGACTAGGCAACTCGCTCATGACACAGCACCAAAGGATGCCAGCTCCTCTTCCAGAGGGTTTGGATTAGATTCGGGCCACAAGGATGCGAGCCCAACCGCAAGGAGCTATCTACAAGACACGGGTCGGCGAGAAATCTTACCCCCTCATACTCGCGAAGCACCAGTTGCTGTACAGAGACCTTTGGACAAATCGCGGCAGGCAGCCCCGGCTGCTCACCCTCCGGCTCAACAGCAGCAGCAGCAACCAAGCCGACCTTCTCTTGATATGAGTCAGCGTGGATCATTTGCACCAGTCCCTCATGATCCGTACCCTCTCGACGGCATGACAATGCTTTGCCGTACCGGCCCACCCTCGGAGCGTAGCTCGCACCCGCCCTCAGCCAGGCCTTCGAGCCGCGATTCCCTCAGCGATTACTCGAACCCAACCTCGCTTTCAAGCCAAGAGCCAGCAAGCGGTAAAGTATCGCCTCTTAAGCAGGAACCAGTGAGTGGAATTCCTGTCTCGGATAAACAAGTTCTCAAGAAACGGAGTGGCTTCTTCCAAAATCATAGTCCATTCCGTCGCAAGAGCACAAAGGAATCACCAGGCTCGCCGGCGACCAGAAACACCTGGCACCCAGTGACAACTCAAGGAAGTCCGGCTCGAAGGCCCCAACTGCAGACTCAGGAGACATCGAACCTGCTAGGAGACAGATCAACCATGAGCCCAGAGCCAATTGATGCAAATGCTAGTCTCGCATTGAACGTTGGGCAGAATGTTTTTCCCGTCACAACTCCAGACTTGGAGAAGAGAAAGGGATCCAATGTTCCGGCCGCTCAGCCTGAGACGGATCCAATTGCCCTAGCCCTGGCCGAGCTCAAGGGGGTTGGCGTAGGAAAGCAGTCCAGCGTGCGCGTTTCAGCAGACCGCTATCACGGCATTGCTACTCCGACGCCCGGTTCCCAGCCGTTCTCCAGGTCGGTCCCGGCGGTGGGAAGCAGCAATGCAACGGCCGGAGGACTTCGAGGCACGCCGCCACCCTATGATCAGCAAGTCGTGCAGAGACTTGGAGTACCACCCCAGGCGGTGACAGCAAAGGCCATGAAAGAGACATCGGCCAAATTTACCGACCAGACCCGTAGCATGTTCAACCCGGCCAACCGCCCTGGGTCAAGCTACGGTGGAACGGCCAGCTCGCGGCCAATGACACGAGGTAGCGACGTTCCTCGGGCAGCATCACCTGCCCCCCTTCGAAGCGCTTCCCCGAGAACTGCACCAATGGAAGACATGCGAAGCGGCTACAGAAGCACCCCTCGCACTGCTTCGCCGAGAGCTGGGCCAGCCGAGGATACTCGAGGTGGTTACCGATCAGCGTCTCCTAATCCGCAAGGTTCTCTGGGGCGAGGCTCATCACGAATGAGCAACATACCCAGAAGGGGGTCAGAACAGCCCTACTACCAGAAGTCACCTAACTCAATGTCGAGAGCGGCGTCTCCGGTTCCTTACTTGGAGAAGATGAGACCGGGCAGCAGCCATGTCGCCAATGAATTAGCTGTCCAACTCGCGCCTGTAGGTGATGAGGGCTATGGATCAGTCCGTGGCCGTGGTGGGAGTCGACCTGGAACGAGCTCCAGCAATCGGGCCATGGGACTCTACGAAGGCGGCGGACCACCGGGACAAGGCGAGTCGAGACAGCGTAGCAAGAGCGTGGCAGACCCATCTCGGCAATATACTCGAGATGGCCGGCCCATTTTGCATTTTGGTAAGTGCTAGCCCTATAACAAGAAGGCGGAGAAGAAGAAGACGGTGCTAACTAGGTTGCAGCAAGGGCTTTGTACGTTTACCAGGCAGCCATCCCAGAAGAACTAGGATTTTCCAAGGGGGACCTTCTTGCCGTCCTGCGTCACCAAGACGACGGGTGGTGGGAAGCTGAAATTCACGGGAGTAATGGACGCATGGGGCTGGTCCCAAGCAATTACCTTCAGCCGTGTTAGAGAAGTTGGGGTTCTCAGGGAGCAGAGTGGTACACGAATGGCCGAGTTGATGAAGATTCATGACATGAGCGAGATTCTCGGGAGTTTTCGAGCTTTGATACGTAGTTTTGGGATATGTCTTGTTGCGGTTTGGAGTTTCGGTTTCCGATGATGCTGTATACTTGCGCTTGGCTGAGAATGTTGGTCCTCTCCACAGACAAACTGAGCACTTAATGAATGAGAGTGAACACTACATTTGTACTTGCGCTATAGGCAGTGGGCTTTCTTGATCCGCGCAGATTGAATTTGGTGAAGATTGACGCGAGGGAGCGGAGGTGCGGCGTCCTTGGGAGTTGGGACAACATGTACGGATACATGCGTCAATGAAAGATTGAACGTATGTCGACGCAAAGAGCGACCATGCCGAATGGAGTCTGCCCACACCTTAGTGTTTTCTGCGCGCGCGGTTGCTTAGAAAGTGAGTGGATCCCATCGCGTGCTGACCGACAACAGTGGCGTCCGCGAAACAGCGCAATACTGAGTTGGACGTCTGACAATCAGGACGGTGTGTTACCTGACATGTGTGTATATAAGTCAAAGGGTGTGCTGTTCTTATTCCGAGTTCATGAAGGCCCAATCCACTAAGTTTCGGTTTTCCTTGTATTCAACCTTCAAAACTAACTTCAAATTTGACATCCTTAGCTGGTAAGACGCTGCATACTTACCTCAGTCAAAGGAGACAGAGTTGCAATGGCCGCCAATACTCCGCTCTATACCTACATCTCCCCTCGCGAGGGGTACGAAAGTGCCCCCCCGCTGCCAACCGAGCTCAACGAGGATGGCAAGAGCTTCAGGAACCCACCACGGGAGGGATTGAGCAAGACTTATGAGGAGTTTCCAGCTCCCCTAGACACTGGGAGACAAGGTGGCTTGTAAGGAACCCAACATTGCGACGTACCTACCTCAGAGTACCTTGCTTCGCGCTTATGGTGCTAACCTCCTGTACGCACTGCAGTGACGTCCACATCTACCATTTTCAGAGCAACCCAGAACAAGTAAAGCATGCCAGAGACCTTTGGGAACGTATACGGAGAGAATGTAAGTGTCTGCGACTGATCTGGCTCTAGAGAAAGGTATGGCTGATATTTGCTTCCCCGTCCAGTCCCAGAGCTGAGAATCTATCGATTCTGGGAAAAGCCCATTGGCCCCCACCCCGTGGCCATGTTTGAAGTCAACATCTTCACGCCAGCACAGTTTGGCGCATTCATACCATGGTTGACCATATATCGAGGTCCTCTTTCCGTTCTTATTCATCCCAACACAGTCGAGGAAGGCATTGACCACAATGCCACGGAACTCCGCAATCACACACAAAGAGCTACATGGATGGGCGACAGGTTGCCTCTAGACACCACTATTTTCTACCGCAATAAAAACTAGCGGTGCGGAAAGGACAGCGTAAAGTAGTAAATCCTTTTTCATGTCCTTTCGTATTACCTAAGGTACCTTGTCATGTGTATTACCTCGTGAACTTCGAAGTGACTCTGTACCTTCAAGACGGCACAGTTGTTGAGAAATTAGCAAGGTGATTAGGCAACGGCCCAAGGTCACGTGGCTTTGAGTGACCCGGCGATTTGATTTCGCCCTGCTGCCTACGGGATGCTGCTACTGCTGCAATGACGTCATGTCTCATGGTTTGTCAGCGACCAAGTACTCAATTCATTCTGCCTACCTATCTCATCTTGAGATATTCAAGTTTTACCTACCGATACCTTCCCTTAACTCACTTACAGAGTCTTCAACCCAATAACTTGCCCTGCCGCAAGGTATCTACGGGAGGTACCTATGTGTGGAAGATACCTAAAGTAGGCGAGAATATATCTAATCACAGTTTATTCACTACAACCATTCTGCAGCAGACACCCTGATTTCAACCACCTACCTTACCTACTTCGCGTCCTCTTGCCTCGCCTGCCCCTGCGTCCACTGCGTATGGGCTTCCCAACCTGATATAAACATCCACACCAACCAGAGCCACAATGGCGGGCCGGAAACGAACCAGGGCCACCCGGCCCAGGGCCGCAAAGTCCGACGTACCGGATGTTTATCAAGAAATGCTGATGGAAGCTGCTGCGGACGCTGGCTCTCCAGCATTCTCAGAGCCCCCAGCTAAAAGACTAAAGCGACCTGGGGAAGGAAAAGCAGAGGCCGTGAAGTCACAGGCCACAGAAGAGGAGGGATCTGGGGAGGACGACGAAGACGCAGACATTGAGTTTGAAGACGTGATTTTGCCTCCGGCGACCGTCCAGACCATGTACCGAGATTCCGACGACGAGGAGGATGATCTTGATGATGACACCGAAGAAGAAGTCGGGAATGAGGAGGCTAGCAATTTCGCCAATGTTGCCTATGGAGACATACGCCACTTTCAAGAGACTCAGGAAGAATCCCAAAAACTGACTCTCAATCTATCAAAGCATGTCAATGCGACGAGCGTCACAAGGAAAGGTGCCAACAAACGAAAGCCAGTGACAAAGGAAGAGAAGCAGCGGCGCATCACGATACACCAGACTCATCTGCTGTGTCTCCTGCTACACTGTGCCCTCAGAAATCGTTGGTGTGATGATGAACAGGTTCACAAGACCTTGCGTCCTCTGCTTTCGAAAAAAATTATTGGCTACTTAACACCAGGCCCTGATCTTCCCCAATTTGGACAAACAGAGTCCCTAAAGAACGGCCTCGAACAGGCTGGAGCCATATTCAGATCCAAATTCCAAATAACTGAACGGGGCCTGCGTCGACCACTATGGGCTGAAGATCCTGACCATTTGGAAAACGTGAGTCTGTGCCAGGTTACTGCACTCGAAGCAACATGCTAATCCTCTTGCCTTAGTATGAGCTACCTAGCAACATGGATTCATGCTTAGACCGTTCGGACTTCAGAGACGCAGCGAGAAAGTTGTCAGGGTCTCGAGATACTGGCGCACAGTTGTACTGTGCTTTGCTAAGGGCAGTAGGAGTTCGCGCGCGATTGGTTTGTTCATTACAGCCGCTGTCTTTTGGTTCAGCCGGCCCCTCTCTGCCAAGGCCCAGAGATGCAAAGCACTCGAACAAGCCTACCAAGGAGGAGAAAATAAGGTCCCAGTTGCTACAATACAAGTCAGCTGTTGAGGAACCTTCGTCTTCGGCATCCGTCTTGACTTCACCGCTCCGTCGATTGGGTCACCCAAATGCCGCTGCCTACAAGCTGCCAACAACATCATCTTCACCGACTCTGCGGCAACAGGTTGAGGGTCCCGTGAAGATTCGCGAGTCGAGCTTCCCGGTATACTGGGTGGAAGTGCTAGACGTGGGCCACCAGAAGTGGCAGCCCGTAGACCCTCTGGTAACAAACTCCAAGTGGAAACCCAGACAGTTGGAACCCCCGGCAACCGACAAGGAGAACTCTATGACATATGTCATTGCTTTCGACACTGATGGCACAGTTCGAGACGTCACGAGGCGATATGCCAAGGCATACACGGCCAAGACACGTCGTCTGCGCATTGAGACAGTGATGGAGCATGGCGAGGGTTGGTGGCGGAAAGCATTGAAGCCGTTCAGCCGGCGTCGCCTGACCGACCTTGACCAAATTGAAAATACCGAGCTGAATGCGATGGAAGCACGCGAACCGATGCCGCGAAATGTGGCAGACTTTAAAGACCATCCGGTATTTGCGTTGGAGAGGCACCTGAGGCGCAATGAAGTCTTTACGCCAGGCGCGCAGCCGGCAGGAACGGTAGCAGCAGGTAGCAGGGCTCCGCTGGAAAAAGTATATCGACGTAGGGACGTTCAAATTGCCCGGAGCAGGGACAAGTGGTATCGCATGGGGCGCGAAGTCAAGCCGATGGAGGTTCCAATCAAATTTCTGCCGCGAAGGTCCAATGCGAAACTGGGCGAGTACGCCGACGACGGTTACGGTGGGGACGAACGTGATGCCGCAGGAATGCCGGTCTTCACGCAGGATCAGACGGATATTTACCGCGCATCACCGGTCGTCAATGGGCGAGTTCCGAAGAACAAATTTGGTAACATCGACATATATGTGGAAAGCATGGTACCCGAGGGAGGGGTCCACATCCGTGACGAGTTCGACACAGCTGCTAGAGCCGCCTACGTTCTAGGAGTCGATTACGCGCCAGCTCTGTCAGGGTTCCAATTTAAGGGCAAACACGGGACTGCGGTCTTTAACGGCGTCGTGGTTGCGAAGGAGTATGAGGAAGCTGTGCGTGCAGTGATGACTGGGTTCGAGGATGTCGACGCACAGGAAGAGCAAAGCAAGCGATCCTTGGTCGCCATCCGGACTTGGAGACGGTTTCTTGTGGCGCTCCGGATTTTTGAGCGCGTGTGGGCAGGCGTCAAACCTGCGGAGCGGGCCGAGGAAGAAAGAAAGCTGACCGAATTCGTCCGGACCGACATAGATAAGGGGCCGGACAGCTGCGGTACAGGGGAGGGCGGAGGTTTCCTCATTGAAGACAGCGTCATGGTTGACGACGTTGCGCAGACATGGACCAGTGCGGGACTCGCGGGCAGGGCCGATGCAAGGGAGAGCACAAACGGCTCTGATCTAGAGAGAGGTGTTCATTCTGCTGCCCACAACGAGAATATGGGTGAGCGCGCCGCAGATAATGGGATGGAGGTTGACGGAGGCGGTTTCCTGGTTGATACTGATGAGGAGTTTGGTCACATTGATGCAGTTGAGAGAACTGATGGGGTTGAGGCAAGGCCTGAGAGTCAAAGGAAGGCAAGTCTTGGGGCAGAAGAGGATAATGAGGTCGAAGATGTGCTGAGCGATGTGACTGAGGAATACGATATGGAGGAAGATGAGAACGGTAGCGGATTCCTGGTGGATTAGGATTAGGATTGGTGGATGGGCCGAAAGACTTTGATACCCTACAGAAAGCCGAATACGACTATTGAGGCATGAATCACTTTCCTGCTGCGCCTAGAATAACTTGAAGATAGAGACCAGGCTACCTACCTGGTCATCACACTTAGTGCGAGTTGATGTGAGTACAAAGATGTCTCGTTTTTCTCTACGGCGTCGCCTTGTTAAATTTCTTGACTTATTGAAGTAAGGGAAACAGCGTCGAATCATCGTCCAGCTAGCCATTACTCCTTACAAAAGTACGAACACATGTACTGACGTCAACTCGCACTCGAGAGGATGGATATGTTTCTTCGCGGGTTCACAGCCTACCTTAGCTAAGTGCTATTCCTCATACCTGATCCGTAATTGTTAGTTTGTGTTTGAATTCGTAGAGATCTAGAGGGACGCCTGTCAAGAGGTCGAGCCAGTGAGGTGGCCCAAGCTCCTCGATTCGATGACGCACGGACGGATAGGAACGATTATGTATGTTCAACGATGGTGGGTGGCACATTACCTAGGTACCTAAGGTATCTTAGGTACCATCTTCTGTACGGACCTTACGTACCTTCCCCTACTTTCACTGCCCGTCCCCAGTGGTTTTCCCGGCATCTCCAGAAAAAAAATTCTTCCAGTCAAGCGCGTCGGGCCCATGCGAGACGCAGAGTGTCCACGTCCCCGGTCCCGAACAAACCCTGACGAACCAGGAAAGCCCGCCCTGTGCTGACTGAGAATCCCAAAGGTCAAAACTCCAGCGCAATCCGGATCAATCAACGCCTTTCCAACCTCCATCGGCTGCCTGGTTCTTCCTATTCCGTCCACCAGATCGCCTGCTAAGCAGATCCATCACGACAGCCCGCGTCGGACTATCTTTTGAAGAGAGAGCAGAGGTCAGTCAGCCCGATTCATTATTTCCCCTCAACCCCCACGCGCTTTATCACTCGAGCGACTTGCTGCTGTTGCGACGGCACTGCTGCGATGAATCAAAACCCTCGCAGATGCCATCGTTGTCGCACTATTGCGATTGACGATGGCTACAGAACTGCTCGCATCACAGCTGACTTCCGCGACTCGCCCCTACCTGGAGCTTGTCGCGCGAATGGATGGGAAAACTTTTGAGAACGCAAGCTACCATTCACAATTGTCGCGTCGCAACGAGGGAGACAAGAGAAAAAGCTTTGCAAAATACTAGAGAGTACAGATACTAAACACATAGTTTTTTAAAACAGTGAATTGAAGCCTGCCTCGAGCTCGAGGACTCACCGCTTAGTCGTGCAACGCAATCGCGACGCGCTCCTGTGCATGCACGAACTCGCACTACACATTTCCACTGACGCGCTTTCTTCTCGTCGCGAAGAGCCTTCGACTTCCTACGTCCACCGTCCGCTTCCCGTCGCGCAACGAGTCCTGACTTCATTTTGACGCAATCCGCTCGTCAACCTTTCGTCGTCTTTCCAGCTGATGCTTAATTGTACACCCGGAAACCCTGAATAATTGGCCCTATTGTGTCTTGCGCAGCAGTGTCGCGAAACGAAATCGATAGTCGTCGACTTCACACAGACTACCCTAGGCATCTCTCGCCATGACTTCGACGCAGGAAGGCGAGACGACCGAGGAAGAGAGATTAAAGGTGGAGGATCTCCAAGAGAGCAAACTAGAAGATGACAGCAGAACACATGAAGTCGGCTTGCGGGAGGACCGACTACAAGAGGACGATATCCAGGTAGATGGCTTGAACGATGACCGCATACAAGAAGAGAGACTCCACGACGCACCAGTGGATGAGCGACCGGAGCACGAACCACTGGAGCACGAGAGGCTGGAGCACGAGAGGCTCGAACACGAGAGACTGGAGAGCGAGAGGCTGGAGAGCGAGAGAATGGACGAGGAGCGCATCCCGAGTTATCCGTCTCCTTTGCCAGAGGAGCGACTTCAAGAAGCCGATCGAATACAAAGCTATCCTTCGCCATCGGCCGAAGCTCAAGACGGCGGTCCTTATTATCACCCGGCTACAAGGGACGATGACCCCCAAGACCAGCAACAGCCGCCGCCCACGCCACAGCAGCCCTCGTCTCACTCTGCCAGTGTGGAGGAGTTGCAGTTGGCTGCTCAACTTGGCCAGGATCTTGCAGCAGAGCCCATGATGCACGTCACAGATCCAGGCATGAACGTCGAGGACCCAAGTCTTCGTAGCATCATGCCCAATCCTCATTCCCATTCTCATTCGGAGCAACCTCAACAGCAACAGGCCCAGGCCCCGACCCCAGCCCAGACACAAACGCAGACGCAGACACAGGCGCAGACGCAGGCTCAGACACAGGCTCAACAGCACCAGCACCAGCACCAGCATGCTCCTCACCAGCATCCGCATCAGCACCCTCATCAGCCCCCTCCCCTCCCGCCTGCCTCTCGTTCTTACGTGCCCGAGGAAGCATTGCCAGAGTCACTACAGCAACATATGTCCATGTCCATACCCATGGACCACCATCATCTTGCTCAACCATATGCCCTGGGTGACAGCACTCCGCCTAGAAAACGGTCAAAGGTGTCTCGCGCATGTGATGAGTGTCGGAGAAAGAAGGTCAAATGCGACGCTCAGTCAGATGCTGGAGACAGCCCATGCTCCAACTGCAAACGGTCTGGCATCCGCTGCATGTTCAGCCGTGTTCCTCAGAAGCGCGGTCCAAGCAAGGGGTAAGTTGAGGATGGCGCGCGCTTTCTCTATCTACAAGATCCGGAAACTCACACAATGCCTTAGATATATAAAAGAACTTGCCGACAGGATCAACAGCATTGAGGGCAAGTTGGAGATCCAAAGTGAGTCATTGCCACCCGAGTCAATGGTAAACTGGACCTCTGCGGCAGCAATGCTTAACTCCATGTCAGGCCCTGGTGAGGACACCAGCCGGAAACGACCATTCTCCAGCATCTCCAGTACCGACATCTCTACCCCGGCACCACAGAGACAGGTCGCCTGGGGCACCGAGCCTCGCCCTCTTCAGCCTATAACAACACCGTCTGATCGTTATCAACCGTCCCCTTTCGCCACCAATGGCTTGGCACCCCAGCCCATGGCTTTGCCCATTAAGAATGACATGCAGCCACGGCCCCCTATTGCGTCAATAGATGGCCCTGTGGCTGACATGCCTGATATCGATCAGGCGCGGGATGTGGATGAAGAGGTTTTCAATGGGTACGTGGTCAATTTCTCTTTGCCCTTGAAAAGTTGAGACTAATACAGAGCTCTTAGCTACCTGACCATGATTCATCCTTACTTTCCCTTTCTGCCGAGCAGCAGGGTGCTGATACAAGAATATTTGGCTCAGTGCCCCGGCCTTCTGCGGGAAGCGTTTGTAGAGGCTCTCTCGGGAACCATTCACTCATTCCCTTCGTTCCAGTCTGGTACCCCTGGAGATGTCCGGCTCGCCCACACGCTATTAGTAGAATGGGAGGCTAGCGATTCTACCTCTCGGACTGCAGTTGCAAACCTGGTTTTCCTCCAGACACTTCTCCTCATGATTATTGAGGCTGACATTCGACCATTGGGCTCCATCGGCGCACCCAAGGAATCCCTATTGGGCAGAGCGGTAGCGAGCGCCAATACCCTGAAGCTGTACCAGGCCAAGGCAGATCTTTCCGAGGCTGAAGCAGGCCCAGATAATGAAAGCCAGCTTCGTGTCAGGATTTGGTGGTCGTTGGTCTTGCTCGACCGATGGAATGCTGTGGGTGCTGCGGTGCCTTCCTTGATCCGAGATGAAAGCGTGGTCCTGGCACCTGGCCTCAAGGCGGTCATCGGTGAAGTGCCGTATCTGCTGATCCGTAAGTGTTCTTTTGAAGAAACTATGCCCATTTATGTGTGAGAGTATTATAGGGTACTGACTATATAGCAGGTGCGTCCAAGTTCCTCAGCCGTGCGTCGTCCATGATTACCAACTTCCAAGAGCCACTCAACACAACCTTTGCGGACCGCATGGTGGGCTCCTTTATGGATGCGTGGGTAGAAGACTTTCGTGAGGATCTGCCTGCCCACATTGAGCCCAACATTTATCCTGTTATTCACCTCGTATATTGGCATTGCCGCTTGTTGGCATATCTTCTCAACCCATCCGCCAAGTCCACCGATGTCTTGTGGCCCAGTCAAGAGCTGATCAACCTCCTGATTGGCCATTCGCAACTCATCACGCCCTTGCACCATCATTTTACAGTTCTTGCGGTGCTCACATTAGTCGAGCTGGCAAAGTTGGATAAGACAAAGGAGGAGGCCACAAGGCTTCTTGGTGAATTCCGAGACTCTTCACTTCCAGCTTCCGTCTTCGATGGACTGGTTCGGGACAAGATTGCTGATCACCTTCGCCTCTCCACTAATACTGCCGCAGCTCCAGCTCCATCTGCTATGGAGGCAGCTGCAAGCCAGGGGCTGCAGCATCTAGCCGATTTAGCAACTCTTTCATCAGCTGCTGTAGAAAAGACAGAGGAGGCACCAGCCTACCGCACTGCGCTCAGCTACGAAGACATGGGCTTCGACCCTCGGCCGTTACTGCTTATCGGTTACCTCAATGTTGTCCGTGCAACTCAACAAGCAGCTTAGGAACCCTCTCATCTTGCGTGGATCGAACAGCGGCAGCAACGGCAGCAACGGCAGCTGCATGAACAACAGCAGCTAGCGCAGCAAATGGCAGATTGTCAGCAGCCACAGGAGATGGGGAGTGTCGTGGAGTCCCAGCAGGTACTGCATCATCCACAGCATGGAGAGGAAGAACTGCAGGTGCAGGGGCACCAGCTGCTGCTGGAACAACAGCAGCTCCTGCAGCTGGAGCATAAAGCTACCGAGCAGCATAGTGCTCAACCGCCGAACACGGGCTTTCTGGGACACTCAGAGGTGACTGGCAAAATTCACTTTTGGTACTATTGAAGATGTTGACAGCAACAGTGGGCGAGTGCCTCTATGTTGGAAGGAGATCAAGTGTGGTTGCGCGAAAGGTTGATATGGATCAGTCGGGTTGTTTATCCATATGGTTATTATCCGCCAGTGGAAGATACAGATGCTTGCGACACCTATCTGGGTGCTTCAGTATCAGTGTATTAATATGAAGTGTAATGTACAATCAGTTCTCTCTATAAGCCGCATCCTTATATGCCAGAGCCTTCTCTCGCCTTGATGCCTGTCATGGGCGATGGCTCAATGTTATGGTCTCATACTTGCACACACCAGATGCTACCGCTTGGGAGTCTCCATGTCATTTTCCCCAGGTCGCCCCTTGTTGTCACCGACGCGCGGGTGGTGGAGGGGGCTGTCCTACGAAACTTGGTCGTTGGCTTGAGGTGGAAGGCGGTGAAGGCTTTGACCCGAGAGTAAGGTAAGCTGCTAATGAACCCCCCCCTTCCTCTCTCCAAATCACAGTTAAACTATCTGTAGCATGCGTAGGTAGCCTCAATCTCGAAGCGGCACATGGGAAAACCTGCTAGCTGGCGCACCGCGCGCCTGCTGGACCCATGCAGGAAGAACCATGTGATGTATGCCGTCAGAGTAAATTGACTGACAATGTATCGAAACTGGGTTCCGACTCTGTGGGAAAATCTGTGATGGGTAGTGCCCCGAACTCTGGAAAGCAAGTATCCTATTCTTGTACCACACCTCCCGGACTTCTCTCACTGCCGAGTTTGCCGTTATGACTTATTCTCAGTCTCTGGCACGTTAGCCGCGACTCAAGGCAAACGAACATACGCTCGCATACATAGTACGGCATCTACTTCAGGGCTGTCTGCGTCGATTAGTTGCAGTCCCGCACTGTTTAACTCCATCGTTTTGCATTACTAGAGGATTACCGCAGTACATATAGACGCTACCCTGCCCTCGAATTCCGCACTATTTAACCTTAACCCTTTTTTTACCTATCCTTTCCTTTATTCTACCCTCTCCCTTATTAAAAAATCGTTAAAATTATAATTTTAATAACTTATTAATAAGCTAATATTACTATTTAAAAATAAATAACTTATTTTTATATATAAGTATTAAAAGTTTTATTATTATAAAAATAATAATAAATATATTAAAGTATTTAAAAAAGCTTTTTAATAAATTTTTAATACTATTTAAAGTAATTATTTTTAAATTATAAAAAGAAACTAAGGTACTATATTAATACGGCCCTATTTATTTTCTTAATACTAATAATACCTTTTTTAATATAAAATATATTAATAATATTTTACGGTTATATTATTATACTTCGTAAATTATACTTAATAATAGTAAGGATTTTAACGTTTTTTTTTTAAGTTTTTTATTAAAATTATTATTATAAAATTAGTTTAGTTATTAATATCTTAATAAGTATTTTAACTTAATATATTTAAAACTTTTATAGTTCTTAATAAGAGGTTTTTAAAAAAATTATAATTAGACTTTTTATTTATTATAAATAAAACTATTATAATTAAAACTATAATAATTAAAGCTATAGTATTATTTACGGACTTTAATAATAAGTAGTTAGTAATATAATTTTTTTTTTTTTATAATAAGCTTAAAAAAATATCTTAATTTAAGTACTAGGTAGGTACTATACTATTTTATTAAAACTATATTCTTATATTTATAACTTAGAAAGAATTAACTTTCTTCGATAATAAGGTACTTCGGTTGCAGTCCCGACTCCCGAGCACCGGAGATCATCGACTGCCACCGCCCACGGGGGTTGGACAGCCCCTGCGAAGACCCCCCCTGTCCTCGTCTAAAGGCGCCGAGAGCCGCGCCGGTGTTGACAGCAGGTGATGACACACTCTCATAGTCGCACACACACCCATACTCTGGCTCGGCAGCGGCGCCTCCACCAACCCAGCCACCGTTGCCGGCCCAGGTGACCGTTTCGGCGTGCATGCTCCTACCTACTACCTACCTACTCGATGGCTCTGTATTCTTACGGATCCTGGTCGTGAGCCTCCACTCTCACCAAGTATTATGCATACCTATCCATAGAGTCCACAGCTTCTCGCAACCATTCATTGAGTTTGGCACTGTATCTGCCAGTGTGTGCTCCGGACCTTGGACGCCCGAGGTCTGATGGCCCTGACTGGGCGATCAAGTCGCAATCCACACGGTCCTCGCGGAGCTTGGGTGGGTTCATCAATCACCGTTGCAACTTGCCCAGTCCCTCTCGATTCCCGCAAACGCCAGTCTCGGTGGATCCCCCTTGAGAGTGAGTGCCCCGAGGAGGGGAGAGAAGAAAGTGGAGGGAGGTCCGAGGAGGAGAATTATTACACAACGGTGGGCACTGGCCACTTGGCACTCTCAGTGCCATGCAGCACAAGGGGGGAACTTCCCTGGATGGAGATTGAACAGGACGTGGACGATTTCCGGACAGAGTCACATTCGGTGACCACCGTCGACCCTACCAATCAGCCAGTTGGAAAACACTGCTGGGGCCCATGGTGGAAAACGCCGATGGTGAGGCGGTGCCAGCCTGAATGGATGATATGCAGGAACAGGAAAGGAGGGTCCCCCGACGGAGCCCTGAAGCCCTAAGGGTACGGATACAGGTATGTAAGCCTGTAAGGCAGTTTGCGAAGGACGCCTGCAGGCTGCAACTGCCTGTCTCTCACTGAGTCCCGGGTTTGCCCGCCTCTACTGCCGGCCATCTGCTCGGCGAAGGTGCTGCGTTTTGCTTCGAGTTTGGCTCATCGAAACACTCAAGTACCTACCTACCTAGGGATGCCATTTACTGGGTGGTGAATCTCAGGTACTTGCAACGGGCCAATGGCTGATAAAGTAAGCAACCTAGCCACAGCGCACGAGGGAGAAGCATCAGTGCTGTGCTCTTCATAACCTCCCTACTGGTAATTGTAATAGATGTGCATAGAACAGATGCAGCACAGAACAAACACATGCAAGCCCTCATCTAAACAATAACCCCCCCCCCCTCCCCCCTCCCCCCCCTTCCCCCTCCCCCTCCCCTCCTCCAGGACCGCATAACTCAATCGCTATTGCAAGGCCCTTTTATCTGATTGATGTGGGCCCTGTCATCGAACATCGAAAGCCAAGTATATCCGTACCAAGGTAGCTTTGATTTTATTAGATCGTTTGTCCTGTGCCCCTCTCTCATCTCATTCGCATTCGTCATCCACATCGGTGGCACATTCAGTTTCCGGTTCGTGCACCGTTTGACTTATTGGCTTGCCTTGACAGTTAACGATGAAGTTGCCAAATGCTTGTCAAAAAGTAAAATGAAAATCAATAGCAAGGCATTGTCTTGCTGAGCGCATGGTAATTTGTAAGTAGGTAATTCACCAAGAGATTGTCAAATTCGGATTGCCAATGATCAGTTGAACCCTTTTTACCCACTACTACGGACATGCGAATCTCGATCAGTGGCCTATTACCTTAGTCACCTGGCGATGTATCAAGCCCCCTTCGTCTCTGAACCATTCCTATCACTCCATGACCCGCTAGCATGTCGTTACGGGAGAAACATCACTTGCAGCCCGTATCATGGGAAAGTAAGAGCCATGGAAAGCAAAGCTGTTGCAAATGCGCAGCAAAGCTCAAATCGATCAATCTACGCGAATAATCCTACGTGAATGCGCCTCCGCGATCGCCTGGATATAGATACTATTTTGATTGCCTCGCACTTTGACAATAAGGAATCGAAACCGCTGAGATCTCTCTATATACAGCTTGTTCATGTGCAGTGAGGGAAAACGATATGTCGTGAGGGTGAGCCAATTGCACACTAAAATCCGGTTTCCAAGGCCTACATACATAATTCGTCGTCGTCTGTAACCAAACAATCCCCAATAGCCTCACCCAGATGCTACCCAGTTGCCTTTGCGCCAAGTCCAATTGATGATGGTGATAATAATGAGATGCTGTCACTCTTTTTTGAGCCGCCCGCCCCGTCTTTTTTCTTTTTCAGTCCCATGGTCAAGCCTAACGTCAAAACATAAGAAAGATATAGCCTCTAATGCTGTCCGGGTAAAATGTAAACAAAGTCGAAGAAAAAAACAAGAGGTCTACGCCAACTCCAAGGTATGGATATCGTAGCGGGCATCTATTCAGTCGTCCACCACAAAATCTCATCTCGCCTATGCTCGCATCCCTTGCGCCTGTACTTGCCGTCTAAAAGTCGTTGGACTGGATATCATTGGCGTGCAAGCGTCGAAACTGTCATCATATCAAAACGCTTACGGCATTGTCCAGGGTTCCGGCTGAAACTGAGGCAGGCCATCTGGCGACTCTTGGTATGTGGCGATGCCGTCGTTGAATTGCTGACCCCAGAACGCCGGGTCATCTTCAAAAGTGAGAGAACCGCCAGCAATCGGGCCGCCGTCATCAAATGAAGAAGGTGCTGCCATGAACTTATTGTTCGATGATTTGGCGAAGCTGTCGTAGTCAATCGTGCTCAGGTCTGCTCCAGTAGCAAGGAAACTCGCTGGGTGAATAAAGCTGTTGCTTCCAGTGCCGAAGCCGTCGTAGTCACTATCGCCAGCGATGAAGTTGTCCTCTACTTCAGAGACCTCCCCAGACGTCGAAGTCGTCGCGGCGAGGGTGGGAGCTGGCTCGGAGCCCGTACCGAAATCGAAAATGCCATTGAAGCTCTGAGCGCCAGCCTGGCTGTAACTCGAAGGAGCAAACTTGTCCGTCCTGTCGGTGAGATCGATATGGCTCCAATCCACGGATGCAGCGCTCAGCCCAGCACTGAAGATGGGCGCATCGTGATCCGACGACATTCCTGATCCGCCAAACAGGTCGAAAGAGGCGTTGGGTACATATGTTGGGTACTCAATGCCAGAGAGATCAAGGGGCGGAAGCTGGTTGTTGAGTTGCTGGAAACCAGATGAACCTCTCATGAGTGGAGAAGCAGCTTCAGACTTGACTAGTCTCTGTGGAACAGGTGCGACGCGGCCCGATACGGGATCCTTGAGAGGGTTGTCACTGATGCGCTCCGGGGAGTGGCTGCCCAAGCTACTGGTGCTATGCAAGGAATTGACACGGCTGAGTTGATAAGGTCCGCACTTCTGAGAAGCCTTGTTGAGCTTGTGTGCTGGTTTGTGATGGCCGTGCTCGTCGAAAGTCAACATGCCATCAGAATGGACCGTATTCGCACGCCGCCTGCGAACGGGCGGCTTCGGCCGAGGTGCGATGGCTTCCTTGTCGGAGTCGGATTCGGGGACGGTGTCGAGGGCTGGTTCTTTCTTGTGGCTACAAGTGCAGCGACCACCATGATTACAGCAACAAGTCTCTGCGCGCGAGGAACATGAGTGTTAGAGGGGATTGTTCTCATCATGGAGGCGAATACTTGTCAGAAGCACAGGGCAGACTCACCTCTATGGCCATCGGCCAAAGGTTGCAGGTGAGCGCATTTGCTTGTCTTCTCACCACAATCGCACTTGATGTGGGCAGAGCGTGACTTGCGCATCGACCGACAATGTTGACATTGGGAGACGGGGCGACCCTTCTTGTTAATATGTTGAAGGGGACGATCTGCAGCAAAACAAGCGGTTAGCTGCACATGTTTGCTAGAATCTCGATGCTCAGTGGCGTAGTTGGGGAAGGAAATTCCCCAAGTGAAAGAGGTAGAGGTAGCTTGGGGTATGTTGTGGTATAGCTAAATGAGCTGCATTGCATGGGTGCAATTGCAATGAGAAGAGAAGTGCAATGAAAGGCCCAAGAACTTACCAGAGTGTTGGCAATTGCTAACACGGTGACCCCGAACGCAGGCCTCGCAGGCATACTTCTCCCCGTCGATAATCATGTCGGGCGAGGCAAAACAAGCAGCAAAATGGGGGATGAATGGTTGGGAGGAAAAAAGTGATTCTAAGTTCCCCCGCCACGAGAGTTTGGGAAGGAGAGAGATCGAAGACAATCGGCGGTCGGCAGGCGTGCAAAGAAACGGTCGAGTCGAAGACGAGGATATGGTAGGTCGGGTCGGCCTGGAAAGTGGGATTTTCTTGCCCTGGAGCGTGGAGCGGGAGCTCTTCGGTCTCGTTACAGAATGTTTGGCGTGGGCTGGGGGGGGGGGGGGCCGTGTTAGTCCAGTGCCCCTGGTTGGGTTGGATGCCGTGGGTGCGATGGCTAAAAGCTGGGCCGGCCGGTAGCGGAAGCTGGAGGGTTCTGGGTGTCTGTCCGTCCGTACTTTACGTACGGCTGTACGGGTGGTGCTGGGACTGTGTGTGGTAAGTGGTAGGTGGGAGGTGGTAGGTGGGAGGTAGTAGGTGGTAGGGGTGTTGGTGGTGGGAACTTGGCCAAGGGTGTGTTTGTGTTGTCCGTCCTCTGGGAGGGTTACGGACCTCTTGCCTCTTCTTTTCTTGTGAAGAAGAGGGGAGAGACTGGAGTGACAGTGACCGCCAAGCACGACAAAGTGTGGAGGTCTATGAATAGGACATATCCGTGGGGTATACGGATACGGATAGCAGCTAAAAGATTTTCATAAAAATCAGAAGAAAAAAAGAGATGAGGACGACGGACGAGGGCAGGGTTGGCCAAGCTTCGAGGTACGGAGGTACTTGGGACCAATTGACCGATGTCAACGTCCGGAACAAGTGGGTAAGTCTAGTCGAGTGGTGGGTGTTGAGTGGAGAATTTTCATCACCTTTCCAATGTTGTGTCTGGGCTTGCTCCAGTTGTTCAAGCCTCAACCAAGTTGGCGCACGCGAGGTAGAATACCGACAGCAAAGGTTTTGTTCTCAGCAGTCCGTGACAGAAGTAATCGAGAAAACACGGGTTCAAAAAGATTCAACAGAGGACGGCAGAGACGGTGTAGAGCAGTACGTCGCAGGAGAGGGCCCGTAGAGACGAGCTGCCAGTATCGTATTCTGTAGAGCAGTCTGGTAGGGGTAGCTGAGCGTGTCGTCGCTAGTGAGGGTCGTCACAGGGCCTGTACCTGGGGCGCAAGGGCTGAGCATGTGCAACAAACAGGATGTGGTCGGTGTGTGGCGGACCGTGGTCGTCGACGAAGACCGTGCAGCGCTGTGCAGCGATTGCCGGTGTTGGCGCCTTCCCAGCTCTTCTCTCGCCTAGTGTAGCGTATGAAGTAGTGTCCGGGTTTTTGGGGTTGCAGGGAGGCGGGATGAAATCGAGACTCTGATTCGGAGACGCGGGGGGTAAACCAGCCGACCAGTCGCAGCTAGGCGTTGAGGCCCTGGAGGGTGTGAAGATCGGAGGGGTTGGAAGCAGCGCTGCGCAGTAGGGTGGGGGTTCGAGGTTCCCTTCTTTCCTTTGCTGGCACGGTGGCAGGTCTGCAGCGGAATGGCGTCAAAGTCAAGTCTGTACGTCTTCGCTGACAGGTATCCGTAGGTAGCCTTTGGCCCTCCTCACAGCTGGGCTAAGGTAGCTTGGCTGCAGACTGTGTCAGGCAAGGCACGGTCGGAGAGACTGTGGCCGAAAGAAGGTAAGGTAGGTATGTACCTGTGCAATGGGATTCCAACAAGATTCCCGAGGCAAGGGGAAAAAGGTCGAAACTGTCTTTGTATCTGTAGGTCGTAGGGAGTAGGAACAGGGTGCGGAAAGCTGCAAGAAAACGGAGACACTGGCACCTCGAGGGGAGCAGCTGGATCGAGCGGTGCTTTCTTGGCCCTTGGAGATGACGGCGGTTGGTCGGCGGTGCGGTCCTTCGGTGGTGAAGCCCGAAGTAGATGAGTTCAGAGGTCGGGAGTTTGGTCGGCCAAGGGCGGGCGGGCAGGCGGATTCAGCCTTCAGGGCAGTGAACGAGACTGGTCGTCGGAGCTAATAACGCGAGATGGTGGCTGGTCGCTGAATTTCTGAAGGCCCTTGGCTCGTGGGAACCTTGAGAACGGGGGGTTTGAACGGTAGCCTAGAAGTGTGTTGGTACCTTGAGGGGCCGGCTGTGATTGGCGGGGAAGTAGGCGATGACTCGGTCGCAAACTAAGGTAAACTCGCAAAGTATTCGTAATGTCGTACGGATACTCTATCCAGGACTTTGGGACTCCTCATTCCAGAGTTGAAGGACAGGACACAAGGTAAGATCGGGTTGCACGATAGCTAGTTATGCCTTTTGTCGTATTCGCTGTAGGTTATTCCAAGGGCCGACTTTGCGCTGGCTCGACGAAAGGCGCAATAATTTCTCATGTGTAAGTGAGGTGGCCTCGACTGGCAACCTGGTAAATACTGGAGACCCTGTCTGGAGACTCCGTGTGTGTCAGTGGCATGCGGAGCGCAAGCTGTGTCCTGCCTTGATACTCAAGGAGGGGAGCGATGCGTCGCCTGACGGGCAGGAGAGTGAGGTAGTCTCTCCGTGGACACGATGAAGTTTCTCGAAAGATTGCAGAATAATGGGAAGGGACGTGGGACAGGTGGCAAGGTGAAGTGGCAGGCGCCGGGGCGGACGTGGGAAGCCATTTTAATGTTTGGGGCCTTCCGCCTTCAAGACTTGGGATTGGGGTGAGACTGAGATGATGCATGGGACAGGAAGGCGAGGCGCGGTTACCTTCCCTGGGCCACACTGGCACCTGAGGTTGACTTGGAGTGACGGGCAAAGACGGCGGGGACGGCGGTAGCTTCTTCCCTGCTTTCGCAAGCATCTTATTGTGCTTCTTGTTGTTCTCTTTCTCGCCGCTGCTGATTGTGGCCCCAACAGGTACATCAAGGTAGACTGATCGAGGTGTGTTGCGTGCCTACTTACTGCTTCAGCACAAGGAACTTGCTACGGTGAAGGCCGACTCGGTTAGCAACTGACTGTGCCCATGGAGAGAATGGCACGGAATGGCAATAGCTAGTCGCAAGGCAGAGGACGGGAAAGGGCCACGACAACGGCGATGGCCATGACCCGGGGCCATGTATGTAGTGGTGGTGAACGGAATAAATTGGAATGGTGAAATGCAAGTGCGCGAAAGGGTGCATGCCTGAGGCGGGTGCCCTGGTCTTCAGGTCAGGTCTTTCCAGAATTCAGCAGCCAGCAGCCAGCAGCCAGGCAGGAGCCAAAGAGGGAGGGTTCGCCCATGCATCCACCACCTGCAGACTGTCTGGAGGCCATGATTGGGTCTTTGGAGGCGTTTCTATGGGGGGTGGGCCCCGTTCGACCTGGATGTGGGCAGGTACAGACAGTCCCATGAAGTTATGTACTCCGTACAGCTGGGCCTGGGGCTGTAGCTGGAGTTGGCGTAGATGTTCAGAGGAACGACCTGAGTAGGTAAGAGCAAGGTAATCTGTGACATGCCTTACTGGGCGAGAATGAAGGATCAGGTTCATTCGCGGGAGTTAAGAAGGCGATCAAGTACCTACCTACATACCTACCTGGGTACCTAAGGTAGAAGGGGATCATGAGAGCAACGCCACATTGTATCGCGCGGGAGTTCCTCACACTGATACGAATACCTCAAGAAGCTGGATGCAAACCTCAGTTGAAAACTGGCATGTGGCAAGCACTACTGTGTTCCTCGAGATTGGTATTTGTCTCGACTGTTGCGACTTCAATATCTCATCTCGCCTTGGCAGCCCAACCTATCCATCAACTCCCGTGTATCTTGAGGTATTCATACTTACTCATACTAGCACACAGAGAACAGTCCTCAGAACATGTATTGGGTGAAACAAGCGAGACAATCACCCGTCCCGATCCCGTCCGACTATCCCGTACGGTGTAAGGATGCTAAGTACGTTATCCGTAAGTTCTTTGCAGAGTGTGAATATAGGCACAATGCAGCCTTGCTATGTTGCGGATAAGACGGTCAAGACGGTAAAGACGGGATGAGGATGAGGATGCAAACGCCCCGAATCATGCCGATAAATACGATGCACCTCAAGGCTCGGACGGCGCTTCGTTCCGTATTGCTTACACAGTAGTCTATCCGTACCTACCTTCGCGTGTCTTCCCAACAGTCTACTTACGTGATGACCTTACCTGTCCTCGAACACAATCTTGTTGGTCCTGATCCGACAGTGGAGACCGGCTGGTGCTCCAAGCGTGGACTGGCACTCTGGAGTCTGGGGTTCAGATTCTGGAGTGCCCGTGGAGTTGCACCACAACTTTGAACAGACACATTCATGATCCTTCAGACTCCAGTTTCCGACGGTCAGGACGGCGGCACAAAACACACGCTGGTCAATACTTGGCATGCCGTTTCTTATGAACATACGGCTATAGGCACGGATAACACTTGCGCAGTATTTGAATTGAAGCTCATGCAGGGTATATATGCTCGTGCCCAGCAGCTCGTTGGACTGTTCTACCAGCTAAGTGGCCGAAGGTAGGACAGGAACGTCACTTTCATTCGTACATGGCCATTGGATCTCAAAGGTCGTCAGTTGCATCTACCTTACGTACGCCGACCTCAACGTCTGCGCTCAAAGTAAATGAACTACTGACTCTCAAGGAGTACCTTGGGTATTACTTCGTAACCAGCAAAGAGACACCAATTGCTGCCACTAAAACTAAGGGTAGCAGCAACAGGAGTCGCCAAGAACAAACTGCAACTTCACAGCCTCGATACTAACGCTCTGCGGGTACCAGTCATGACTGTGACTTGGAACCGTGTTAAGAAATCAACGATTCCTGACACGTGCCTCATTGCCTGCAAGCTTGGCGAAAGGTACTGGGGCATTTTGATCCCCTTGACTGGCGCCTAGACAGCAGAGCATATCTTTGTGATTAAAACATCAAGTTGTAACGTATTCGCATCAATGTAACCTCAGCTGATTCCCAACTTCTCATGATAGTCAAGACGACTGCTCAAAGCCAGGTGCCCAGCAACGGGTTTTAGATAGTTGTTCTATGCCAGGAGCGAAAACACCAACGTCGAGTGATATGCGACAGTCGATGCCGATCTACGTAAAACGTAGTTCTGGCAATTACATCACATGGCGAAGGGATGACCGTATCGATGCCCAGATACGATTTTGGGTGCAATACGAAGCAAGGTAGAGTTCCGCAATGGATGCGGAAATCAGAGCTCCGGGAAATTGAAATTCGCGTTGAAGTGTCACAACCAACGTCTCCAGTAGCGATGCTGTGAGCTTTGTGTCCGGCGAAAGCCATTGTGAAGCAAAGAAGAGCATGGAGCCTCATGGTTGAGACTCGTAGCGAGGCCAGAGTTTGACCAAGGTCTCATCACAGGCAACGGCGGCTACCGCGATGAACTGCAACGTCTGCCGCTGCCGGCCTTGACGTGGGAGTGGCAACACAGAGGACGTGAGTGGCCTGGGTAAGACGACTAGAATTAGAGAGAGATGGGAGAGAGAGAGAGAGAGGCGGCACGAGATCGGAGAAGGTTGAATTGGTGGTTTGCTGTGAAAGAAAGAAGAGGAAGAAAATTTTTCGTCAGAAAGAGAAATGGGCGGCGAGGGGTGGGGTGGGAGGGAAAGGAAGCCGTGGGGTGAGGTAATTGGGAAGGCGGTGCAGGCTGCAGCTGCCGCCTGTGAGGCTCGATCGACCTGAGGCACTCATACATCTGCAGATGTCTTTTGAGCCTTGGATTGAAAGTCAGGCCTGAGGTTGAGATTTCTAGGTACGCGAGCAGTTTCAGGGCTTCAGGGCAGATACCTCAGGTACTCTGTACAGTCGAGAAAGATGCAGATACCTAAAGTCTTCCCAGTTTGGTAATTATTACGGAGTATCCGTACTGTGGTCGGCTAAGAAGGTACAAATGAAATGCTTTGTGACAGGGCGAACAGTCGGGTGGACGATGGAAGAACGTTTCCTGATTTCTGGCACCCCCACCATGCTAGAAGGTGCATGACGGCAACCATCAACATTTACTGCATGACTTGCCTCATGCCCACGATATCTATCAATCTTGCGCATACGTGCTTGCCATGCTTTAGGTAACATATATGTAGGCACTGATTGCCCAAGTCGTTATCTCACGCTAAAGTTCTTCGATTGCCAAGATAGGTGTCCGTATCTCGAGAAAGAAGCACATGATTGCCGGTATCTAGGACGATGACGATGGCTGCAACCCAGCTGCCCAGCTGCCCAGCTACAGTGTATCCGTAGATGCGTGCCCACGGCACAGCTTCTAGAAGTCTGCATGGAAGACAACCTGATCGGGCCAACCGACGGGAGGACGAGAAAGGGTGGTATGGCGGCATGGTTTGCATTCCGCCTTCCTCCTTCCATCTGACCATTGGCCATCAGCCAGGTCGGCTGCCCGTCAAATTATCGGCGCTAAATGCTTGGGTCTGTGCGATCGACTGTGAATGGGAGGTGCTGCGTCCGTCTGTGTGTCGTGCGTGTCTACTCGGAAGATCCTTTCTCAGTCGATGCTTCACCTGCTGCACCGTCTGCTACCACCTTCGGCCCTTCTTGACACGGTGCAGCGCTGAGGTCGGCCGTCGGCTGCACCTTCGCGACCCCCTCACACCCTCCGCCAGGCGCCAGGCGCCAGCTGACTGTGCCGAGCGACTCTGGCTGATTGACGGTCCATCTCGTTGGTCAACCCTTACGAGGGTGTCCTTGACTGTCAACCTTTGGGGGCTTCTCTGCTCAAATCAACGTCTGAAGAGTCTTGAAGCCCTCGGTGTCCGCTTTAGGCTTGGGTCTGTAGTCTCTACTGTTTGAGATCGCAAGGAGACTTATAGGCGGACAACATGTTGATCAAAGCCCGCAGACCAGCAGCCACAAGTCTGACCGAAACATGTATCCCCCTAGCTACAATGGACTCTAAAAGTCGCATCTAATTTCTACACATGATGAGTTTGCTACGGAATCGATATCTGTGTGTGCCAGAATGTAAACTGTTGTGTCTCTGTTCACTAAGCTGAGCGCCAACGGTCGGAGCAACGTGAAGCGAATACAGCTTGCCAAGTATATGTAGAGAGTGGCACCCTTGTATCCGCTGCTTACATTGCCCCTCACTACCCCATTTTGCAGCCAGACCAAAAAAGAGAATCGGTTGCCCTCGGCCATTGTCGTCTCGTCGTCGAGTTCGTCTCATTATCGACTCGTGCTCTAGCTCGGGTGCAGTTCTTGTGTTCGGGTCGCACTAGCGAAGCGGCTTCCGCTAACGACATGACACGTTAAACCATTCTCGTTCAACGATGCTGAAAATGTCAAATGAAAGTTCGATAGACCATTACGAAGGAACCCGACGTCGATCGATTGGTGTGGCTTACAAGTTACGGTTCCGGATCCTGAGGACTCGTCGGCGAATTCAGATTTGAGAGAAGGGACCTTGGGTGAGGACCGGAGCTTCATACAACCCTTCATGTTCATGTTCAATGAAAACTCGAGTAGCGCACGATCAAGATGTTTTGCGCAATCCAGAACCGCAAGGTCTTTGGACAGCCAAGGTGCCTCGCATCGAGAAGAAGGGCAATTGCTATCATGGACCAAGACCATGCAGGGCAACTCTACCTGTCGGACAAATGAGAATGCAATGAAGCGGGATAACCAAGCTGCCAAGGACTATTGACGTCCGATCGGCCAACTACATCTGTGCCCTTTGTGCGGTTCGCAGAATGCAGGCCAGAATGCTGTTACAAGCGGCGAAATCGAGGCACATCCTTCCTCCTCAGAGATCAGGGAGGTGGATTGACATTAGCATTCCCCATCTCACCCGATATCCGTGCTAAGATGGAAAATTCGAAGTGAGCCTCTTGGATGCAAAAGCGTCCAAAGCGCTTCTTGTAATTACTTTTCCCCCCTACGTTGAACGGCTGGTCTCCTTTGTGGCTGCTCTTTGAGAAGCCGACTTGAACCGCGAAAGCCCAATTGCTCTAGCTCTCCCCGCCCCCTCTTTAGGCTTCGGCTTTCATCTGTTAGTCCTATTTTTATTCAGGTACGGATACTCCGCACTTCGTTACCGGTACTGGCGGTGTGGCTGGAAGAGGTGTCATCCAGCGACTATTTGTTGCTTCGACCGGTAAGTCCAAATTTGGAAGCTCCGCTGCCATTCGACCTCTTGCCATCTACGTAGATCGTGCTCGTAGTGTTAGTAACGACGGTGAAACGAAGGCCTTGATGTTGTTGATAGCTGCGCGAGTTTGATGCTATTTAACATACAAAGATGTCCGTTGCACTGAAGCATGTCTCGATCTAAATGTGATGTGGAGGTCGAAAAAGGGAGCCATGGAGGTGGCATGGTGTCCCGACGAGTAATGTCCCTCTAGACTCACCCAGACTCATGGTATATGACTACAGGATATGATACGCGACTGTTTCATTCTGAGTAGATGAATTCTCCCTAGGCGAAGCTTATAGAATAACCATTGCTTGTAGTCACAGCTGTTTCCATAAGATAGGTGGGAGTTGCATCTAAGAGCCACTCCGATGACCGGGTCTTGGGCGATAATGCTGCGGCCAATCGAGGTCGTATCCAACAACTTAGATACGAAGAAGAACGAGTTGAGCGTCTGGACCGGATGCGACCTATTATCAGGACGAAAAGAGCTGGGGTCTATTCACTGTTTGCTGTATGGAGTCTAGCATCTTGCCAACGCACCGTCTAAATATTCGTGGGCAGAAGGTCGACCATACAGGTACACCTGATGCCATAGCAACTTTCAGGATTTTATGTGGTACTCTTGTCCTCCATGCACTGGGAGTGTTTGCTGGTCTCGTTAGCGGCCAAAACATGTGGCAATGACACGATGGCCCGCTGCCGAGCCAAGGAATCTGCTCGTGGACGAGAAAGTCGCAGCGAGTGATGGCTGTATGGATCTGTACGCAGCAGCAAATCGATTGACTCGATTTCATCGTCAAATACTGCCATGGCCAAAAGGGTCTCTGCTGAGTCGGCAACTATGTGTTCGCGCCGTCCCGTGAGCTGATGTTGGTGCCCCAATGCCTTGATGTTCGCACAACGAGGAACAGTGCTATCGTTTTTAAGCTATTGCTCATGTCCAACAGTCAATTTTCGGTTGTGGAATGCCCGAGAACTCGTTCTTGTCACTCTTCCTCTCCCGACGTCGCTGTAGCTGCGAACATGGTAACCTGTATTCTAACAGCTTACTTGACCAAAGACCATCGCTGCCGCTCACTAGATCTCGACACTATGACTTGCACATTGAGTCGTCACGGTTTCTCGCCGGCGAAGGATCAAAAGTAGTCAGCAATATTCTCTCTCGTACTGTGCCCTGAATTTGTTGCCGGTTCGACTTCTTGATGGAAGATGATATGCCTGTTATGTTCTGTACCATGAAGGTCTTGCGAACCACACAAGTAAAGGCAGTGCAATAATCGACATTGTATCACAGCGTTTCATATGTGAGTAAGTCTATCTAGATCCTACGAGATCACACTAAAGACAATTATTAGAAAATATATGGTTTCAAAGGAAATTCATACCTTATCCAGGACGAGGTCGCTCGTGAGGAAGCCGGCCTACCAAGCCGGGCACGGCACAGCCAATGGCGACATTGCGAAGTGGGGCGATGTCGTCGTCAGTGCCAATCGGCAACTCCTCGGAACACGTTCAACTACACCTCGGCCAAGTTCAGTGGTGACAGCAGACTCCCCTGAACAGCTCATCGAGTAGCATATTCCAATATCAATAACTTTACTTTGGTACATGTTCGATCAATAAGACCGATTTTGAACCACTGCTACCAGGGGCGGAAGAAAGTACGATGGGTTCAGAGAAGAACAACTCCAGCGAAAGGTACGCCCCTTTCTACATCCACGAAACGGTGACAATTTCATGACAGGGCTGAACTCAATACCACGTTGCAGCGCTGTGAATATCATCTTTATCGGAGCCGGCGCCGTTGGGTGCTTCTATGCTTCGCGACTACACCACGTAATTAAGCCAGTCCCCTCGTGCCACTCGTCCAACCAGGCTAACTCACGCCGTAGCCCGACCGAAACATACACGTCTCACTTGTTGCCAGATCTAATTACAAGGCGCTGAAAGAGTCGGGCGTAAAACTTCAAACCCATACATTTGGCGACTACATCTTTCATCCCCATGCCGCCTTTCCATCCGTCGACGCTGCAGCATCCTCCCAGACGCAGTGGGACTTTGTCTTCGTGACAACCAAGGCGCTTCCAGATCGCTCCGATGATTCTGCCATGATCGCGCCTCTTGTAGGGAAGAACACGAGCATTGTTCTCATCCAGAACGGCGTCGGGGTCGAGGAACCATTTCGCCAGCGGTTCCCCAATAATCCCATCGTGAGCGCCGTGACGATTGTCAGTGCCGAGCAGACCTCACCAGGTGTCATCCGACAAAATCGATGGACGAGGGTCAGTATTGGGCCGCATACGAACGGCCTCGGCACGGGTGACTCTGAACTTGGACAACGCGGCACAAAGGCGGTCGAGCAGCTCGGCACGTGGTGGGGTCCCGGCTGGGGCGGTATCCGCGACGTAGAGCCTCACGACGAGATTGGGCTGCAGACGGTGAGATGGCACAAACTCTGCATCAATGCCGCGTTCAACCCGAGTGCTGTGTTGAGTGGCGGGAGAGGCAACGCAGACATGGTCACAGATTCAGAGCTTCGAGAGCATGTTGTGGGCATCATGAATGAGATCAGAGCGGCGGTGCCCAAGATTTTGGGACGAGAGTTTCCCGACGACCTCGCGAAGCCGGATCGTATCGTCAAGAGCACGGAGCGGAATACGGGAGCAAGGCCCAGCATGTTATTGGACTGGGAGGCCGGACGCCCGTTGGAGTTGGAAGTGATTTTGGGCAATCCGGTGAGGATTGCTAGAGCCCACGGGGTGGAGATGCCGCGTTTGCAGACACTATATGCCTTGCTGAGCAGTGCGCAGAAGACTCGAGAGGAGAGGGTTACCAAGGGGAAGCTGTAGCATACGAATGTCGCGCGTTAGATGGCCACCTGGCATGCTCGATTAGACTCAACTTCGCAACCGAAGTCAGGATTTGCCGCCCAAGTCTGATTTATGGGCCCCATGCCCTTGATTCACCATCCCGCGACACGATGGTCACAGGTACTGATGGGGACGGGCACAATGTGATGGACGTGTATAGTTCGTGCATGGTCCGTCGAATAGTTTGTATTTGATGTCCATGTACCGTTTATCGCGCCTTGGTATGGTTCACTTCTTACAGCAAGTATGTAAATCTATATGGACGAGCACCGCGATTCGAGGCAAAGTGGCAGGCTTTTAGAGGCGTTCATGGCTCCGTCTTCACAAGCCTAAATCGTATGTTATCTCATGTCAATGGACATAACTTTGTACCTGGGCAATAACCAGTTATGAAGTGGACAATCTACTCCGAGTAAATACGTCAATCTTTTTTTTTTTTCTTTCTTTCTTTCTTTTTTTTTTTTTTGGAAAACATGGGACCTCCGAATGCTTCTGTTTGTTATTACGTTGTGGTGGCCGCAAACTTTGAACGACTAGTCTGAGAGATAGATCAACTCAACTATTGCTCATGGCTCATAAGCTGAGACTCCATCCTCTTGGCCAATGCTATCAAAACTTTAGCTGGCCTGCAGGCAGGATGCGCCCATCTCTGCCCCCATTCACGTCAAGCACTCTCGATATAGAACGGGAACTCAATAGGTATCATGGGTACGATATGAGCACGCCTATCAAACATAATTAATGAGCCATGCAGCCCGGAGATTCAACACCACGAAATTATGCTTAAAGTGACGAGGGTTCTGAGCATCGTCAGGGTCTAGACCGATCTAGCGATGGCTTGTCAGCCCCAACGGCACCCGTATCTCGCTCGAGGTGGCACATCGCGGGAGATGGCAGATCACGGATAACGGGATGGCTCATGTGTAGGTACGGATAGGGGCCGAGCACTAGAAGCGGCAGAAAGCACGTGAGTGAAACAAGTCGCGGAGCCTTTGAACAAAGGACGCAGTGTGCCGTGTGACCCGTGTCTTCCGCTGGGGGTTCCAGAATGACATGGGCTCGGCGTGGGCGGCACATCCAGAGCTGGGCCCAGCATGTGCCTCGTTCTTATTGTTTATTACAGAACAGACACGGCAGAGTCGAAATTCTGGCAGTAGACGGGGCAGTCACGAAGTCAACACGTCACGTTCAGCCGAGAAGTGTAGCTGTCAACGGCCACAACAGTGCCGGGTTGGAGCAAGCTCAGGATATCAATAAGGTAGTGAGGCGTTGAGACGTGGGTGAAGGGTACCCAGGCCATCAAGAGGTGTGGCGGTGGCGTTGATTTAATGTGAAGGGTCCTGTAGGTAACAGCTGCAGAAAATAACGTCGACACTAGCTACCCGACAAGAGGCTTAAGGTTAGATTATAAACCCAAAGTCTCGGAGCACGGGAAGTGCCCGTCCGTAAAGTAACAATGAGAGCCGGATGCGGTCGGTTGGGTCGGTGAATTTGCCCTCGAAGAGAGAGAAAAGAGGCTCTCTTCGCCGGATATTTCAACCAAGCAGCTGTCATACGTGATGTGATGGTTCGGATCTGAGGGTGGGGTTGATGAACGGACTATGATTGGATTGGAAGATCTGAAAGCAAAGTGCCCGGATTACAGCTTATGACGTAGGACCTGAGCAGGGCTGAGATGGCCCCTGGTCGTGCGGCGTGCCTGCCTCGCTACCGAAGACACCGACGTATGGTCACGTATGTGCTTACCTAAGGAGCCACGCCATGAAGGTATCTCACTCCGCACACCAGGCTGCCAGGTGTGTCATAGAAGAAGTAGGAACGGCAGGAAGAAATTGCAAACTGCCCGGTTACCCTAGCCCGAGACTCGGCTAGGCGGTGGGGAGAACTGTCGTCGGGGTCTATCGTCTACCGGCAAATGAGAAAAAAAATACAGAATGCTTGGGCGGGTGCCTGCCTTCCTACTTGCTCGCCTGGGCGCCGCATTTGAGATACAATCCGGTTTTGAGACTGGCGTCGACGAATAGCCCGTCAGCTGGAGTCCAGGGGCCTCGATGGGCACGCACGGCATAATAAGGAATGTATGGAATGTGGATGGTGTATGTTGGGCAGTAAGGTTGTCTTTGATTGTGTCGGAAGAATTGGTCGGGTACAGACCGCGTTCCAGACCCTACTTGTTACTTGAATTGCTGTGAACGCCGTGCCAGCTTGCCAGGGTGGTAGGTAGTTGAAGTGCATCAAAGGAGAAGTCTGGGCTAGAACCCGGCCCCCATCATGCTCAATTTGGAGAAGCAACTTGGATGAAGCCTGTTTCCCCCTCAGCTCAGACATGAGTAGCCAAGGATAACAGACAATGATCGCAGCGACGGGAAGACTTGGGCTTCAGTTTTCTTCTTTGTAGCTGAGAGTTTTTCGTTGAAAAATCTCGTTGGAAACGTAGACTGTCTTTCCATAAGGTACCTACCTACCCTTACCTACAGGGAAAGGCGAGGAGGATGGAGCAGGCAGGATTGCAAGCAAGCCTGACAAGCTTGAAGCGGGTTGGCAGGCACGGCAGGTTGTCCGAGCGGGCACGTGCAGCTGGGGATCCATCAGAGTCGACGCGAGTGGAGAGTCAAGTCTGTCCAAGCAAGGATCGACACTGACACAGCCTTTTGAAGGATAGGCAATTCTGAGAATCCCATCCTCGACAACACCACGAATTTTGTATACTCCACTTGACCACCACCCACAGCGTCCTTCTCATTGCCCACCTCTCTTCCTCTCTCTCTCTCTTCCTCTCGTCTTGTGGATTGCCAGGCGTGCCAGCCATACACACGGCTTGAGAACCGTGAGGATGAAATCTGACACTCGCGACTCGGCACCGGACACTTGGCGCCAGCCACAACAAGGAGAAGAGCGCATCATGGAGCCTGTGACACGCCAGGATAGCATCCAATCAGGGCGAGCTACCTCACGGCCCAGGGCATGCATAGTCAGGGGGATATCCTAGTCGTCACCCAAACTGCCAAAACCCCTCCAGTCGCCGTCGTTGACTGCAATGACTGCACTGTTTAACTCTATCGTTTTGCATTACTAAAGGATTGCCGCAGTATATATAGACATTACCCTGCCCTCAAAATTCCGCACTATTTAACTTTAACCTTTTTCTTACCTATCCTTTCCTTTATTTTACCCTCTCCCTCGTTAAGAAATTATTAAAATTATAGTTTTAATAACTTATTAATAAGTTAATATTATTATTTAAAAATAAATAACTTAAATTTATATATAAATATTAAGAGTTCTATTATTATAAAAATAATAATAATATATTAAAATACTTAAAAAAGCTTTTTAATAAACTTTTAATACTATTTAAAATTATAATTTTTAAGTTATAAAAAAAAATTAAAAAAAAATATTAATATAGCTCTATTTATCTTATTAATATTAATAATACTTTTTTTAATATAAAATATATTAATAATACTTTATAATTATATTATTATATTTTATAAACTATACTTAATATTAATAAGGATTTTAATATTATTTTTTAATTTGCTTTTTAAAGCTATTATTATAAAGTTAGTTTAGTTATTAATATTTTAATAAGTATTTTAATTTAGTATACTTAAAAGCTCTTATAGCTCTAAAAAAGGCTTTTAAAAAACTTATAATTAGACTTTTTATTTATTATAATTAAAATTATTATAATTAAAACTACGGTATTATAAACCTCAATAATAAGTATTTAATAATATAATTTTTTTTTTATAATAAACTTAAAAAAGTATCTTAATTTAAATACTAAATAAGTATTATATTATTTTATTAAAACTATATTTTTATATTTATAACTTAGAAAGAATTAACTTTTTTTGATAACAAGGTACTTTGACTGCAATGACTGTCTCCGAATTCCAGTACGAATAGAATGTGGCGAAAGGCAAGATCTGCCCTTCTCGATTCCCGCCTTTTCAGCACGCTGGAACCCCCGATCCCCTTCCCCTCCACCCCACACCACTTCGTGCCACTCTCACCTTGAGTTGCTTAGCTGCTTAGGTAAACCAGCATTTTGCGCGTGCAAAAAACCATCAAGCCGGATAGAACATCCCCATTGGTACCAGCTCCGTTGTGGACGGATGCTGCCAAGTTGCTCCTTGGTCCATCGCTGCTAGGATTTCAAAGCTGTCCCTCCACTCTGTGATTAGCAGCTCCGATTACCAACTCTTGTAACGGTTTTCATCATTCTTTCCATTCCAAAGCGCACGATGTATCATCTTTCCAGCTTTATGTTTATACGATACCCCGATTGCGTTGCATGACTTACATACCGTTCCTCCGACCGAGACTTACATCAAGATATGCGGGCCTGACAAGATGTCTGGCATCTTGTGGTGGAACAAGACAAGAACCCGTGGAGCCCTGCGGCGGAGAGATTCATTTTTTGATTCGAAACTAGGTAGCTATGGCCGAGGTTCCGTATGCCGACAGACACGGCCATCTTTCTGTAGGCAGTATTGTATGAGAGGATGGATACCCGACATGCCACCCCGGTCGCCCTGATGCGCTGCGCTGCACTTCACCGTGTTTTGAGAGCCATAGAGAGATGGCAGCTAAACAGCCACAAGCACAGCAGCGCAAAAGAGCAAGCGGCCTGGTGTCCGGACGTTGGCCTTGAGAGCTCGGGGTCCCTGGGGCCTCGTGTTCGTTGCAACCGGATGAAATGCTCCTAATCAAAGTTGGCCAGGCATACTCCCAGGTACCTCAAATGCTTAGGTAAGTCTAGTGAGGTAAGTACCGCAAGCGGACGAAGCAGCTTTGGAAGGACCTTGGATTATGGCGTTGCAATTGTCCCTTCTCACCCTCGGTGTCTCCCCTACGTGCCTGTGTAGATTGTGTTCCCCTCCATTTGGGGGCCACTGCGCTGGGGGCCTGTTTCTCACGTCGTCAAGCAGTTTGGCACCTCAGTATCCGTAGGTACTCCGTAAAAAGACTGATGAGTGGGCTTGGTCCGCGATTCCAACTTGTCCCACGGAGGGGGCCACTTGATTGATGATCGGCACACTAAACAGGGGCTAGACAGTTCATCCTGGATCCATGATTCCATGTTCTTGTCTCTCGCATCCATCCCGAGACTTTGTAGGGAGTACGGATACCTCACCAAACCTGCTGTTGATGCTCCTTCCGCTTCTGTTTTCGCTACCTGCTCCTTCTTTGTTGAAAAAGTAAGATTTCTGCCACTGCTGCAGCTGTAGGTCTCGTACAGTGTTCGGCGGCATTATCCGTCTACCTGTGCAGAGCACTGATGACCTTTATATTGACCGCTCCGTGACTGGATTGTGGATCGTGGTTTCGACTGGACTGGACTAGACTGGACTAGACTGGACTGGACTGGACTGGACTGGATTGAACTTGACCAGGTTTGACTGGGACTGGGTTCGAGTGGGTGACTGGGAGGGAGCATCAAACTGGATCGGATTGGGCTGACTGGACCGGGCCACGCCGCATCTCATTCCTGTTTTTGTTGCCATCTCGTCTTTCCCTTCCAGCCTTCCCATGTGCCCGTCTCCCCGTCTCGTCTGCGCTTCCCAGATTCTGCGTGCCTGCACAACTGAGGTGCGCTGTCTGTGTTGTCTGCGTCATGACCTTAGGGCATTTATTTTGGTGTATTACGGATAGCGCTCCTGCTTCGACGCTTACCCTCTCAGACCTGTCCATCGAGACGCTTTTACCTCTACAGTGTGGCTCTCACCTCTGTCTTTCCGCCTTACTCTCCGATCTACGCCCGCTGGCTGGTCGATGTACCTTTTCGTTATTGATGTTGGCCGGCACACGAGACGGGCTTCCCTCCCTTGCCTTCTTCACCTCTCTGCTCCCAGGTCCGTACTGTGCAGCAAAGAAAAGCAGAAATCCGTATTTGGCTGTAAAGTCGCCTATATGTAGGTAAAGCAGTACGGAGTACTTGTTCATCATTCATCTTAATGTGCCTAGGTAGGTTACTGTAGCCGTCCCTGTGAAAGGTACGGATACCGGCCCCTCTTCGCCTCTCCAGATACCTGACCTCACCAACCCTGCCCATTTGCCGTTCTTCTTTTCGCCTTCCACTTCCCTGCACGGTGATAATTCTTCATTTGCCACTCTCGGGCTGGGGCTTGAAAGATCCCCCTGTTACTGACTGTCTACCTGTGTCCATACTTTGCATGTTTCCATCAGCCACTTCTTCGTAGGCAATGCCTACTCACTAGCCTCATCTCTTGCTGGTCTTTCTTCGCCTTCGTCTTCCAACCCTCCATTGCACTTTCCAAAGTATACCTTACCATAACACCTGTCTGTCCACTGATTGCACATCTGCATGCCATCGCCTCTTCTAACCTAGATCTAGCTCTGGCTGATAGAAGGTGCCTTTTCTCGTGCCATCCTACCTACCGATTGCACCTAAAAAACCCCCTAACGTCTGGATAAGGTATTTACTTTATACTGGACATAGGGCATCCGAGTAGCGAATCCAGTAGGTGTGCTGCTTTGGCCACCTTCCTGTTCTCAGCCACGAGTTTAGGTACGGCTTTGCTCTGCCACTTACTTACCTACACACGCACATCTCCCTCACCCTTTGGTCGCCTTTCCTTCATCGATCGATCCAACCCGGTACACACACCACACCACCACGGGCCCAGACCTGAGAATTGAGGAATTCCGAGGCTGAAGTGCCCATCTCCAGTCTCCTCTCTCTTCACTCATCGTTGAACTTTCGACAGACGATACGGCACAGAGCACGCGAAGCTCTCTCGCTACAACCCAGCGATCTCTCGACGTCTACCTCAGCTACCTCACCTTACGGTCTGGCCAAGGTAGCTTTACCCACCTCACCTTGACACGAGCTCGCCCTGCGCCCTCAGCTTTCGATTTCCCATTTCCCAACCCCGGCCCACTGCCACCAAATCTCGACCCGTCCGCGCACAATTGCATCCCACCCCGACATCCCCATCCCGCACGCCCCTCTTCGACGACCGAATGATCGAGTAGACAAATCCTACGCACCGCACTGCAAGCAGGGGGGGAGAGCACCCATACAAGGGAAATTCTAGATCACGGCGAGCCTCTGCGCTCTTTCTTGAATCCTTGGAGTTTGGTTCTAATTCTTTCTCACCAACGTTTGCACCACATTTGCATTACACTCCTCTCCATCCCCCCTCATTCGCCTCTTCATTTGAGGTTCACGCGTACTCTTGTATCCTTGCATCTCACCAGCTGGCTCAACACATTATTCTACGCGCCTTCGCTCCATGCCAAGTATCACTGATTACGGACCTTTGAGCCTCTTCCGGCGAGGCCTCGTTTACATAACTGCGTCGGAGTTGATAGACTTTTAGGTCTTTTTTGCCATATTCAACCGAGGACATGGACGCCCCGTCCGACGCACGGCGGCCCTCCGTTTCCTTTGCTAGCCGCTCGACGACAGACTCCTCCTCGGAGGCGACTCCCATCCCCAGCGTCCGTTCCGATACTGTCACGCCGCACATGCCAGACTCGTCTGCAGCTCCTACTCCCGTCTCCGTCAACGCTCCCCTGAGCTCTTCCTCATCATGGAGTGCTAATTCTGATCGCCAACTCGGCTACACTGCAAGTCCCGATCCCTCAGATCGCGTTTACCCGATCCGCTCCGTCGTGCGCGTAGATCGCACCGGCAGAACCTCTGGCGAGCATGACTACTTCCCCAGAGTACCCGATCATGGCCAATACCAAGCCCCCCGTCCGAGCAACCCTCGAATCGATACCGCCGCCTTCGAAGCTGTTCCTCGTCGCGATTCTGCGTCCACGCCGCTATCCAATGTCACCTCACCTGGCGATCGACAAGGAATCCAAGCGAGGAGGAAGAACGCCGGGTCTGGCCCTATGTCCAGCGTCCAAGCCGATGCCGCACGTCACAACACCTCGCAACCGCTAGATATATTTCAAGATGTTGCTTCAGATGTTGAAGAGGACTCACTACCCGGCGACGAGCATTCGCAAAACCAGGCATCATCTACCAGTGCCCTTGGAGACTCTGCTACCGATGCTCTTCTGACCACGCGTTTCAAATACGTCATGACAGATGAAGGGCATCATGTCATCACAGGCACCGACGGTGTATTACAAACTTGTGAGGATGAGCCGATCCATACCCCGGGAGCTGTGCAAGGATTTGGCGCATTAGTGGCCATTCGCGAAGAAAGCCACGGCCAATTCTCTGTTCGCTGCGCCAGCGAGAACACGGAGAAATTGATCGGATTCTCTCCTCAGCAGCTTTTCCGACTTGAAAGTTTTCTGGATATATTGAGCGAGGAGCAGCAAGACAACCTACTAGACCATATCGACTTCATTCGCGACGAAGACGCAGACCCCGCTACAAACGGACCCGAAGTCTTCAGTTTATCTATCCGCCCCCCGAAAAAAAAGAGTGTCAAACTTTGGTGCGCAATTCACATCAATCCTGCGCATCCAGAACTCGTCATCTGCGAATTTGAAGTCGACGACGATCATCAATTCCCACTACGACCCCCGGAGGAGGCCACACCGATGACCCCTGAAGATACCTTGCAATCAAATCCCACATCGGAAGAATTGGCGGAGAGCACCGAAATCTTGAGCAAGCCGTTGAGGGTGTTGCGAAGCGCACGCAAACGCCGAGGCGATGCTGGTGCCATGCAGGTATTCGATATTATGTCCCAGGTTCAAGAGCAACTTGCGGCGGCCATTAACCTGGAAGGGTTTCTCAAAATTCTGGTGGGCATCGTCAAGGAACTGACAGGTTTTCACCGGGTCATGATATATCAGTTCGATTCTTCGTTCAACGGAAAAGTGGTTACGGAACTCGTCGACACCTCGCACACCAAGGATCTATACAAGGGCCTACACTTCCCTGCCTCGGACATACCGCGACAGGCTCGCGAGCTGTATAAGCTGAATAAGGTGAGGCTCCTATATGACAGGGACCTGGAAACCGCACGTCTGGTCTGCAGGGCGAAAGAAGACCTCGAGGCACCACTGGACCTCAGCCATTCTTACTTGCGTGCCATGTCACCCATCCATATCAAGTACCTGAAGAACATGGCTGTGCGGTCATCCATGTCGGTGTCTATTAATGCCTTCAACGAGCTTTGGGGTCTCATTGCCTGCCACTCCTATGGCCGGAAGGGCATGCGTGTCTCCTTCCCCATCAGAAAGATGTGTCGTCTAGTCGGAGACACCGCGTCTCGCAATATTGAGAGGTTATCATACGCGAATCGTCTGCAGGCCAGGAAGCTCATCAACACGGCACCGTCAGATAGCAATCCTTCGGGTTACATCATTGCTTCGTCCGACGATCTTTTGAAATTATTCGATGCTGACTTTGGCATGCTCTCGATCCGAGGGGAAACGAAGATTTTGGGCGATCTCGAGCATTCGCAAGAAGCGTTGGCTATGCTAGAATATCTACGCTTGCGGGAGCTCACGTCAGTCGTCACCTCTCAGGACATCAAAGAGGACTTCCCAGATCTGCGATATCCTCTTGGATTCACCGTTATCGCAGGCTTGCTGTATGTTCCCTTGAGTGTCGGAGGTAACGATTTCATTGTCTTCTTCCGCAAAGGCCAAGTCAAAGAGGTCAAGTGGGCTGGAAACCCGTACGAAAAGACTCTTCGCGAGGGCACTCAAGCCTATCTCGAGCCTCGGAAAAGTTTCAAGACTTGGCACGAGACTATACTTCGGAAATGCCGAGAATGGTCAGAAGAACAAGTTGAGACAGCTGCTGTTCTCTGTTTGGTCTACGGCAAATTCATTGAAGTATGGAGACAGAAGGAAGCTGCATTGCAAAGTAGCCGACTGACGCGCCTCTTGCTGGCGAACTCAGCCCACGAAGTCCGGACGCCGCTGAATGCTATCATCAATTATTTGGAGATCGCGTTGGAGGGTTCTCTCGACCAAGAGACGCGCGATAATCTCGCCAAGTCGCATTCCGCTTCAAAGTCGCTCATCTACGTGATCAACGACCTGCTCGACTTGACGAAAACTGAGGAGGGTCAAAATCTGATTAAAGACGAAGTATTCGATTTCGGCATGTGCATCCGAGAAGCGACAGACCCGTTCACCAACGACGCCAAGAGAAAGGGTATCGAGTATCAGGTTATAGAACATCCTGGACTGCCGCAGCACGTATGCGGTGACAGCCGACGCCTCAGACAAGCTATTTCGAACGTTGCAGCCAATGCAGTGCAAAACACATCCAGTGGATTTGTTAGAGTCGAACTATACGTCAGCGAGGTCCTCGAACGACGAGTACGCGTCGAGATTGTTGTTGAAGATACAGGCAAAGGAATGACGGCCAAGCAGCTCGACACACTTTTCAGGGATCTCGAGCAAGTGAGCGTCGAGACTGACGAAGTCAGCTCCATATTCCCAGATGATGACGAAGCGAGCAAAGACTCTAGGATATTGGGTCTGGGCCTGGCCGTCGTTGCTAGAATCGTCCGCAATATGGATGGCCAGCTACGGCTGAAATCGGAACAAGGGATCGGTTCGAGATTTGTGATTCAGCTGCCGTTCGACCTGCCTGGCGATGTGCCTGTGCCGCCGGAAGGCGGTCAGAAGTCTGCAAAGTCGAATACTACTTCAAGCGTGGCTTCTATCACAACGGCAACTGTACCAGATAACGACGGCGAGATGATGCTCATCGATCGCGGCAGCAAGATATCGACGGTTGAGGAAGGCGGGACAGATGCTCTAGGTTCCGAGACGCGAAGCTTCGAAAGTATGAAGACAGCAGGTACGGGAGGAAGCAAGGCCAGTGGCCAGAGCTCAAGGAGTGATGCAGATCGCTTGATCGACGCAATTCAGACGCCACTTTCTATTGGCGAAGTTGATATGAACCGACCGTCGACTACGCGACAGCAGTCTTGGGAGTATTCACAGAGGCCGAGGTCTTCGGAGAGCCGCACTGCTGGAGTATCGGATGCGATGCGCAAAGGATCCCCTACCTCGCGTCGAAGCAACCCCAGCATCTCAAGCATGGAAGCCTCCAAGCCTCTAGAGGTTGGGTATGCGACAGTTACAGATGCGAAAACGCCCGTCAGAGCTGTCAAGGTGCCAGATGAGTACGTTGATGAGACATCCGTGCCACCTCGGTCACAGCAAAGCGACTCCTCACGATTTCTCTTTGAAGTCAATAGTCGCTCAAAGCTAGGCGGTGCATCGGAAGCTGGCACAATCGGTAGCACCGCCGGCACCGCGCCAAGCGTCGTCTCGTGCTTCGACGAGACGAAGCTCCAAGTTTTGATCGCGGAAGACGACCCTATCAATTCGAGAATTCTGCGAAAGCGCTTGGAGAAATCTGGCCACCAGGTTTCCCATGCTGTCAACGGCGAGGATTGCGCTACTGTCTACAAGGAGAGGCCTGAAACCTTCGATGTGGTGTTAATGGACATGCAGGTATGCCGTACTAATCGCTCAAGGCTTGTGTGATGCCGACTGACGCCTGAAATCCCTAGATGCCGATTGTAGATGGCCTCACAAGTACAAAGATGATACGAGCCCACGAAAAGTCCAGCGACCATGGTGGGCACTCAGCGATCGCAACTCACAACGGCCGTATTCCAGTATTTGCAGTTTCTGCATCTCTCATTGAACGAGAGAAAGACAAATACATCGATGCCGGATTTGATGGGTGGATTCTCAAGCCTATTGATTTCAAGCGACTCAACACGCTTCTCTTGGGAATTGTGGACGATGAAGTGCGCGCATCATGCTTATATGCACCTGGACAATGGGAGAAGGGCGGCTGGTTTAACACTAGGAACACTGAGGAGAGAAAGGACGACAACGTACCAACACCTACAGTGTCCCCGGCGCCTATAGGCATGGACACGTCTGCGGAGACCACAACAGATGGAAACATAGATCCATCGCCAAAGGTGGAGGTTTCCAGCTGAGTTCATCAGTGTTTGGCTGGTAGCCGGCACTGACAGTCGACACCGGCAAAAGCGCAGCAGGTTGTACTGTTCGACGGCCTCTCCTACGACTTTTTGGGAAGACATTGTAAACTGATATCGGCGGTGACAACATCAGCTACTGCTACCTGTACAACAGCAAGATCTTGACGAATCTTGCTGTTTAAGATGCTTCGCAAAGCTGGCATTCAGCCGAGCAGCGAGGAAGGATGATGTCAAAGAAGACATCAGCGACACTACCATGACGGCTCTTGGCGAATATGGAGTTTATGGGTGACTCAAAGGAACGGGTTCTAAACAGGACACAAGCTTGTTGAAATATGATGAAAATAGAGATTCAGGGGAAAACGGCAATGATACCATGGCAAAAGCATACGGATTGCATGGGGAAGGTTACCCAAGGGGGCTGACTGTCTTGGAAGACTCAGCACTGGGCGGCGTTTTCGAGTTTGCGCAGTGTACATGACATATCACGGTATTAAACGAACTACACCATTTATAAGTCTCATTTGCGAGGCATACTTTCGTCTGTAGTTGGAAATCGCCATTTGACGGTTCCGACTACTAAATTTGAACCCGAGAATAGAGACCGCTCATGGACCGCGCCTGAATCGGGTGCTCTTCATGATGCGCGCTGCTGTACATATAGAGATAAACACTGGAGCATCGGTAATGCAACACTGGCACGTGGCAGGCGACCGTCTGTCGCGACGGCGATGGCGCGGAAACCAATCAACAGAAGGATTGGAGACCCTGGACATACCTGATCTAGGGATTCACATACTACGTATGGCCAACATCCGTCACAGCGAGCCGATCCCGATGTTGTACAGATGTCCTTCAGGCGTTCAGTATTTGAAAATCTGATTTGCATGCTGCGGTGACATTCAAACTCGCTTGGCACGTTGAGGTTTTGTCAGATTCGTCACATGTATCAGATTTCCCGGCTTCACAGAAGCGATGATCCTCTAATGCTCCCGAGGGGGGTTGACTTGAGTCAAGCCTTCTGCCCAACTCAACTTTAAGAGAACCCTGAATCCGTGATAGAACCTTATAGGCGACGATGGTATTGTGTATGCCTTATAGCCTAGCAGAATGGTATGTTGGTGGGAGAGAAAGAGCAGCTCTTTCAGTCATACACGGCGAGACGTTTCCTCTGCCCTCTTCCGTCCTTGATCAAAGGTGAGGTTTGGCTGCCGGGGACGGACCGCGAACTTCGAAGACACGACAAGCGACACATGTTGCACGGACTTGCGTCGAGACAGGACGAGACAAGAATGGACACGACAAGCAGTCAATCGTAGACGCCGGCCCACGACGGCCAAGGATCCGACCCCGGGTACGGCAGATGGGCAGGGTAGAGGCATCGGAGCCTGGCATGGGTGCGACTCGTGCTCTTCCACCCGTCTTTGCGTCTGTAGTTCATATTCTGCATGTCTATCAAAGGACACTCGTTGGACGAACTAGCCGGCGATTCGCACGGGGACACGCGGATTATACTACAGTCACTTGCTCTACTTACCGTAGCCCTTCTTATCCCTTTGTTTCCTTTTCTTCGTTCGATAGAACATGGAAAGGGTGGTATTAGAGACGAGAGAGCATATGGAAAATGAGAAACATTGGCATGCGGGACGTGCTGGGCTCAGGTTGCATGACATGATGACTGAACGTCTGATTGCAGTAGCTTCCGAGGTGGCCCGCTCCCGCAACGAGGGGCATCATACTCTGTGATTCGTTCTTTTCCGCATCTCCAGAGGTTTTGAAGCATGCCCTATTGAGTCCTCGCACGTGTCAAGCATATTAATCAATGGAAGGGTGTATTGCTAGAACGTGTGGAGCAAGATTGAGTTCGAATGGGCGAAGCTGATATACCAGCATCAATCGCTTATAAATCTCGTCTTTCTTGTTTACTCGCGAGGCAGAATTGGTAACAAAACCGATGTCTAACTCATTCGTCTGGTAATCTTGTGACCGAACCTGTCCACAACTTGTCGGGAGAATCAAGTGCCGTCCTTGCGGGAGCGGGGAGATGAAAAAATAGTTCAACAGGATGGGATAAACACAGGCAAATATGCAAGTCCAAGATTTCGGATAGACATCAAAAGCCAAAAGCCAAAAGCCAAGAAAACCCTGCGTAGATGACCGTCGTGGAACCGACTGTTTCCTTTCAAGATGGTGGGATGATGGAAGGCAGAGCGAAGAGGACCGAGCGCGGTGGACCAACTCTACCCGGCTGGGCTTGTGCAAGATTCGCATCATGATTCGATGCGCAACCTGCGTCCGGAGTCATCGAGCAAGGTCCTCCGCTGTCATCGCAAGCCTTTCTCGACTGTCCGTGCATTCTTTCATTGTAAGCATGTACGATAAGTGTCCGGATTCCTCTTTCCTTGAACAAAGTTCCAACCTGTGTGGTCGTCCCTGTGGCTTATGCTGGCCGCCATTCTTACATCGGTTCATTATGTCTGTGTGTTGCAGCAAGGGCCGGCAGGTGATCTAGATGAGCTGCTTCACAAAAGGATAGTGATGGGAGGGAAGATTCTGAAGACATCCGATCTTTGTATCCATGCCTGGCCTCTCTTGTCTCTTCCCGAGATAACTATAGTGCTATATATGGCAGTCTGTCTATATAGGTAGGGCGAGGATATTCTGCCAGCAGCTCCCGCTATTCTGCCCCCAAGTGTGGCTGCGGCAGGCCCTACCTCCGGGCTCGGAGCCCAGCTGCCCATACCCACCCACCTACCCACCTACCCACCTACCTACCTACCTACCTACCTACACTACTTTATTAACCTTACCGTCGCTACCGCTACCGCTACTGCTAATTAAAGCTATTCTTAATATTAATATACTATAAAAAAAGAATAATTACAAAGTTAACGATCCCTTTATTTATTAATATATTATTAATTATAATAAATACGGTTATATAGAGTACGATTACTTATTTTATAACTAGTAATTCCCTACCTTATTTAATATTAAAGTAGTACTTAATAAAGCTATTTACGAGGCTAGCTTTATAATCCGAATTATTTAATATAAGCTCTAGTACGTATAGCTTTAACGAAGTAGTATGGGATATTCTTATAAAAGAATATAAAAAGTAAATATTTATATAGAAGCAAGAATATATGAATATAGGGGAAATAAGCGTATATAAAAGAGGTTTTTGTAGTAAAGAGAGTAATATAGTTGAATTACTATATAAGAAGTTGCTTGCTTAACGAAAGGTCTAGGTAGGTAAATACACGCCTATATATAGGCATAAAAACCTCCTACTAGAATATTCTATTGCTTATTAATTATGATATAATTAATAAGCGCATACGTAAGTGAATACGTAATCGTAGTACGTAATTCCGTCTCGAGAGAATTCTAGCTTATTTAGTTACCTTCTAGCACTTTCCATTGCTCACATAAGCTTATGTAAGCAGTATTGCTTACATAATTAATACTTATAATAATCTATAGAAATCGTAGATTAATATGGTATATAATTTGCTTACGTAATATTGGTAATAAGGCGAATAATAAGGTAAACAAAGTTACCTTCGTAACATAAGCCCTTTACTAGGGCGCTAATTACTATTACTTATTACTATACTTATAGCTTATATTATAATTAAAAACTATAATACTTCGTAAAGTTAACTTATTTAAATAAGTATTATAAATCCTTAACCTCGTTTATAAATTATTATTAATAAATTATTATTAGCTTTTTAAGCGGTAATTAGCTTTTTTATCTCGTTATTAGTAACTTCCGTAATTATTATAACTACCTTTTTAATAATATTAATATTTTTATATATTATTACTACGCGCTACTACGTAATAAAAAGGACTAAATTATTAACTAATAAAATAAAAGTATTTAACTTATTTAAATCTTTTTAAGCTTATAGTTAAAAAGTAGCGATTATAATAATATTATTATTTATAATATATTTAATATATTAATTACTTACTACTATAACGAATTAAGTAATAAAACCCTTATTAAGTAGTTATTTAACTAATTATATAATTTTATAAAGTATTAGTACTACTTTTAATATAATAACGCGGGTTATATTACGAACTTATTTATTATATTTATTATTACGATTTTTTTATTTTAATAATATCTAGATATTTTATGAATAGATTTTATATATAAAATTAATTAATTTAATATATTACTATTTAATATTTACGGAGCTATAAATAATAGTTATATTTTCTAAGTTACGAATTATTTTTTATTTAGTAAAAAAGAAACTAACTATTATTAAGCTATTAACTAGCTATTAGTATTATTCTAGGCTTACGAAATTCCCTTTTCGTAAGTTACGTATACGGATTACGAGATTATTTTACTTAATACTTTTAATAATAATACTTAATTTAAAATAGTACTATATATACTCTATTACTAATACGTTAACTTTAATATATTAACCCGGACTTAGTATTATTTTAACCTAGTTATAAAGAACGAGATTAGTATAATTATATATGTGGTGGTTTTTTTTCCGGCTTTACAGGCACAAAAGATCGACCTTAACGGGATCACGCTTTCAAGGGAAATCACACGATACAGTACACTTTTTAACTACACAATACGCGCAATGTATCCCAAGCACGCGCTCAACGCAATATAGTGAT